>NW_027315037.1:0-95009 GCF_023375885.2 Dermacentor andersoni
GCTTAAAACGCGTTTTCGCACAAATCCGTGCGCGGGTGCTAAAAAGAGCAGCATCGGCATGCTTAGCAACGTTGTTTGGTAGAAATCCACGTGGGCGTTCTGCGAAAAGCACCATTTGCATGCACATCTTGTGGTTTTGCAGAAAACTTCAATCTCGTCTACCAAGAGATGCATTGTGCATGCTTAAAACGCGTTTTCGCACGAATCCGTGCGCGGGTGCTAAAAAGAGCAGCATCGGCATGCTTAGCACGTTGTTTTGGTAGAAATCCACGTGCGCGTTCTGCGAAAAGCACCATTTGCATGCACATATTGTGGTTTTGCAGAAAACTTCAATCTCGTCTACCAAAAGATGCATGTGCATGCTTAAAACGCGTTTTCGCACGAATCCGTGCGCGGGGTGCCTAAAAACGAGCAGCATCGGCATGCTTAGCACGTTGTTTGGTAGAAATCCACGTGCGCGTTCTGCGAAAAGCACCATTTGCATGCACATCTTGTGGTTTTGCAGAAAACTTCAATCTCGTCTACCAAAAGATGCATGTGCATGCTTAAACGCGTTTTCGCACGAATCCGTGCGCGGGTGCTAAAAAGGCAGCAGCATCGGCATGCTTAGCACGTTGTTTGGTAGAAATCCACGTGCGCGTTCTGCGAAAAGCACCATTTGCATGCACATCTTGCGGTTTTGCAGAAACTTCAATCTCGTCTACCAAAAGATGCATGTGCATGCTTAAAACGCGTTTTCGCACAAATCCGTGCGCGGGTGCTAAAAAGAGCAGCATCGGCATACTTAGCACGTTGTTTGGTAGAAATCCACGTGGGCGTTCTGCGAAAAGCACCATTTGCATGCACATCTTGTGGTTTTGCAGAAAACTTCAATCTCGCCTACCAAAAGATGCATGTGCATGCTTAAAACGCGTTTTCGCACAAATCCGTGCGCGGGTGCTAAAAAGAGCAGCATCGGCATGCTTAGCACGTCGTTTGGTAGAAATCCACGTGCGCGTTCTGCCAAAAGCACCATTTGCATGCACATCGTGTGGTTTTGCAGACACACGCGAGACAGATTTTGCAGAAAACTTCATCCGCGTCTACCAAAAGATGCATGTGCATGCTTAAAACGCGTTTTCGCGCGAATCCGTGCGCGGGTGCTAAAAAGAGCAGCATCGGCATGCTTAGCACGTCGTTTGGTAGAAATCCACGTGCGCGTTCTGCCAAAAGCACCATTTGCATGCACATCTTGTGGTTTTGCAGAAAACTTCAATCTCGTCTACCAAAAGATGCATGTGCATGCTTAAAACGCGTTTTCGCACGAATCCGTGCGCGGGTGCTAAAAAGAGCAGCATCGGCATGCTGAGCACGTTGTTTGGTAGAAATCCACGTGCGCGTTCTGCGAAAAGCACCATTTGCATGCACATCTTGTGGTTTCAGAAAACTTCAATCTCGTCTACCAAAAGATGCATGTGCATGCTTAAAACGCGTTTTCGCACGAATCCGTGCGCGGGTGCTAAAAAGAGCAGCATCGGCATGATTAGCACGTTGTTTGGTAGAAATCCACGTGCGCGTTCTGCGAAAAGCACCATTTGCATGCACATCTTGTGGTTTTGCAGAAAACTTCAATCTCGTCTACCAAAAGATGCATGTGCATGCTTAAAACGCGTTTTCGCACAAATCCGTGCGCGGGTGCTAAAAAGAGCAGCATCGGCATGCTTAGCACGTCGTTTGGTAGAAATCCACGTGCGCGTTCTGCCAAAAGCACCATTTGCATGCACATATTGTGGTTTTGCAGAAAACTTCAATCTCGTCTACCAAAAGATGCATGTGCATGCTTAAAACGCGTTTTCGCACGAATCCGTGCGCGGGTGCTAAAAAGAGCAGCATCGGCATGCTGAGCACGTTGTTTGGTAGAAATCCACGTGCGCGTTCTGCGAAAAGCACCATTTGCATGCACATCTTGTGGTTTTGCAGAAAACTTCAATCTCGTCTACCAAAAGATGCATGTGCATGCTTAAAACGCGTTTTCGCACGAATCCGTGCGCGGGTGCTAAAAAGAGCAGCATCGGCATGCTGAGCACGTTGTTTGGTAGAAATCCACGTGCGCGTTCTGCGAAAAGCACCATTTGCATGCACATCTTGTGGTTTTGCAGAAAACTTCAATCTCGTCTACCAAAAGATGCATGTGCATGCTTAAAACGCGTTTTCGCACGAATCCGTGCGCGGGTGCTAAAAAGAGCAGCATCGGCATGCTTAGCACGTTGTTTGGTAGAAATCCACGTGCGCGTTCTGCGAAAAGCACCATTTGCATGCACATCTTGTGGTTTTGCAGAAAACTTCAATCTCGTCTACCAAAAGATGCATGTGCATGCTTAAAACGCGTTTTCGCACGAATCCATGCGCGGGTGCTAAAAAGAGCAGCATCGGCATGATTTGCACGTTGTTTGGTAGAAATCCACGTGCGCGTTCTGCGAAAAGCACCATTTGCATGCACATCTTGTGGTTTTGCAGAAAACTTCAATCTCGTCTACCAAAAGATGCATGTGCATGCTTAAAACGCGTTTTCGCACAAATCCGTGCGCGGGTGCTAAAAAGAGCAGCATCGGCATGCTTAGCACGTTGTTTGGTAGAAATCCACGTGGGCGTTCTGCGAAAAGCACCATTTGCATGCACATCTTGTGGTTTTGCAGAAAACTTCAATCTCGTCTACCAAGAGATGCATGTGCATGCTTAAAACGCGTTTTCGCACGAATCCGTGCGCGGGTGCTAAAAAGAGCAGCATCGGCATGCTTAGCACGTTGTTTGGTAGAAATCCACGTGCGCGTTCTGCGAAAAGCACCATTTGCATGCACATATTGTGGTTTTGCAGAAAACTTCAATCTCGTCTACCAAAAGATGCATGTGCATGCTTAAAACGCGTTTTCGCACGAATCCGTGCGCGGGTGCTAAAAAGAGCAGCATCGGCATGCTTAGCACGTTGTTTGGTAGAAATCCACGTGCGCGTTCTGCGAAAAGCACCATTTGCATGCACATCTTGTGGTTTTGCAGAAAACTTCAATCTCGTCTACCAAAAGATGCATGTGCATGCTTAAAACGCGTTTTCGCACGAATCCGTGCGCGGGTGCTAAAAAGAGCAGCATCGGCATGCTTAGCACGTTGTTTGGTAGAAATCCACGTGCGCGTTCTGCGAAAAGCACCATTTGCATGCACATCTTGCGGTTTTGCAGAAAACTTCAATCTCGTCTACCAAAAGATGCATGTGCATGCTTAAAACGCGTTTTCGCACAAATCCGTGCGCGGGTGCTAAAAAGAGCAGCATCGGCATACTTAGCACGTTGTTTGGTAGAAATCCACGTGGGCGTTCTGCGAAAAGCACCATTTGCATGCACATCTTGTGGTTTTGCAGAAAACTTCAATCTCGTCTACCAAAAGATGCATGTGCATGCTTAAAACGCGTTTTCGCACAAATCCGTGCGCGGGTGCTAAAAAGAGCAGCATCGGCATGCTTAGCACGTCGTTTGGTAGAAATCCACGTGCGCGTTCTGCCAAAAGCACCATTTGCATGCACATCGTGTGGTTTTGCAGAAAACTTCATCCGCGTCTACCAAAAGATGCATGTGCATGCTTAAAACGCGTTTTCGCGCGAATCCGTGCGCGGGTGCTAAAAAGAGCAGCATCGGCATGCTTAGCACGTCGTTTGGTAGAAATCCACGTGCGCGTTCTGCCAAAAGCACCATTTGCATGCACATCTTGTGGTTTTGCAGAAAACTTCAATCTCGTCTACCAAAAGATGCATGTGCATGCTTAAAACGCGTTTTCGCACGAATCCGTGCGCGGGTGCTAAAAAGAGCAGCATCGGCATGCTGAGCACGTTGTTTGGTAGAAATCCACGTGCGCGTTCTGCGAAAAGCACCATTTGCATGCACATCTTGTGGTTTCAGAAAACTTCAATCTCGTCTACCAAAAGATGCATGTGCATGCTTAAAACGCGTTTTCGCACGAATCCGTGCGCGGGTGCTAAAAAGAGCAGCATCGGCATGATTAGCACGTTGTTTGGTAGAAATCCACGTGCGCGTTCTGCGAAAAGCACCATTTGCATGCACATCTTGTGGTTTTGCAGAAAACTTCAATCTCGTCTACCAAAAGATGCATGTGCATGCTTAAAACGCGTTTTCGCACAAATCCGTGCGCGGGTGCTAAAAAGAGCAGCATCGGCATGCTTAGCACGTCGTTTGGTAGAAATCCACGTGCGCGTTCTGCCAAAAGCACCATTTGCATGCACATATTGTGGTTTTGCAGAAAACTTCAATCTCGTCTACCAAAAGATGCATGTGCATGCTTAAAACGCGTTTTCGCACGAATCCGTGCGCGGGTGCTAAAAAGAGCAGCATCGGCATGCTGAGCACGTTGTTTGGTAGAAATCCACGTGCGCGTTCTGCGAAAAGCACCATTTGCATGCACATCTTGTGGTTTTGCAGAAAACTTCAATCTCGTCTACCAAAAGATGCATGTGCATGCTTAAAACGCGTTTTCGCACGAATCCGTGCGCGGGTGCTAAAAAGAGCAGCATCGGCATGCTTAGCACGTTGTTTGGTAGAAATCCACGTGCGCGTTCTGCGAAAAGCACCATTTGCATGCACATCTTGTGGTTTTGCAGAAAACTTCAATCTCGTCTACCAAAAGATGCATGTGCATGCTTAAAACGCGTTTTCGCACAAATTTCTACCAAACAACGTGCTAAGCATGCCGATGCTGCTCTTTTTAGCACCCGCGCACGGATTTGTGCGAAAACGCGTTTTAAGCATGCACATGCATCTTTTGGTAGACGAGATTGAAGTTTTCTGCAAAACCACAAGATGTGCATGCAAATGGTGCTTTTCGCAGAACGCGCACGTGGATTTCTACCAAACAACGTGCTAAGCATGCCGATGCTGCTCTTTTTAGCACCCGCGCACGGATTCGTGCGAAAACGCGTTTTAAGCATGCACATGCATCTTTTGGTAGACGAGATTGAAGTTTTCTGCAAAACCACAATATGTGCATGCAAATGGTGCTTTTCGCAGAACGCGCACGTGGATTTCTACCAAACAACGTGCTAAGCATGCCGATGCTGCTCTTTTTAGCACCCGCGCACGGATTCGTGCGAAAACGCGTTTTAAGCATGCACATGCATCTTTTGGTAGACGAGATTGAAGTTTTCTGCAAAACCACAAGATGTGCATGCAAATGGTGCTTTTCGCAGAACGCCCACGTGGATTTCTACCAAACAACGTGCTAAGCATGCCGATGCTGCTCTTTTTAGCACCCGCGCACGGATTTGTGCGAAAACGCGTTTTAAGCATGCACATGCATCTTTTGGTAGACGAGATTGAAGTTTTCTGCAAAACCACAAGATGTGCATGCAAATGGTGCTTTTCGCAGAACGCGCACGTGGATTTCTACCAAACAACGTGCTAATCATGCCGATGCTGCTCTTTTTAGCACCCGCGCACGGATTCGTGCGAAAACGCGTTTTAAGCATGCACATGCATCTTTTGGTAGACGAGATTGAAGTTTTCTGCAAAACCACAAGATGTGCATGCAAATGGTGCTTTTCGCAGAACGCGCACGTGGATTTCTACCAAACAACGTGCTAAGCATGCCGATGCTGCTCTTTTTAGCACCCGCGCACGGATTCGTGCGAAAACGCGTTTTAAGCATGCACATGCATCTTTTGGTAGACGAGATTGAAGTTTTCTGCAAAACCACAAGATGTGCCTGCAAATGGTGCTTTTCGCAGAACGCGCACGTGGATTTCTACCAAACAACGTGCTAAGCATGCCGATGCTGCTCTTTTTAGCACCCGCGCACGGATTCGTGCGAAAACGCGTTTTAAGCATGCACATGCATCTTTTGGTAGACGAGATTGAAGTTTTCTGCAAAACCACAATATGTGCATGCAAATGGTGCTTTTCGCAGAACGCGCACGTGGATTTCTACCAAACAACGTGCTAAGCATGCCGATGCTGCTCTTTTTAGCACCCGCGCACGGATTCGTGCGAAAACGCGTTTTAAGCATGCACATGCATCTTTTGGTAGACGAGATTGAAGTTTTCTGCAAAACCACAAGATGTGCATGCAAATGGTGCTTTTCGCAGAACGCGCACGTGGATTTCTACCAAACAACGTGCTAATCATGCCGATGCTGCTCTTTTTAGCACCCGCGCACGGATTCGTGCGAAAACGCGTTTTAAGCATGCACATGCATCTTTTGGTAGACGAGATTGAAGTTTTCTGCAAAACCACAAGATGTGCATGCAAATGGTGCTTTTCGCAGAACGCGCACGTGGATTTCTACCAAACAACGTGCTAAGCATGCCGATGCTGCTCTTTTTAGCACCCGCGCACGGATTCGTGCGAAAGCGCGTTTTAAGCATGCACATGCATCTTTTGGTAGACGAGATTGAAGTTTTCTGCAAAACCACAAGATGTGCATGCAAATGGTGCTTTTCGCAGAACGCGCACGTGGATTTCTACCAAACAACGTGCTCAGCATGCCGATGCTGCTCTTTTTAGCACCCGCGCACGGATTCGTGCGAAAACGCGTTTTAAGCATGCACATGCATCTTTTGGTAGACGAGATTGAAGTTTTCTGCAAAACCACAAGATGTGCATGCAAATGGTGCTTTTGGCAGAACGCGCACGTGGATTTCTACCAAACGACGTGCTAAGCATGCCGATGCTGCTCTTTTTAGCACCCGCGCACGGATTCGCGCGAAAACGCGTTTTAAGCATGCACATGCATCTTTTGGTAGACGCGGATGAAGTTTTCTGCAAAACCACAAGATGTGCATGCAAATGGTGCTTTTGGCAGAACGCGCACGTGGATTTCTACCAAACGACGTGCTAAGCATGCCGATGCTGCTCTTTTTAGCACCCGCGCACGGATTTGTGCGAAACGCGTTTTAAGCATGCACATGCATCTTTTGGTAGACGAGATTGAAGTTTTCTGCAAAACCACAAGATGTGCATGCAAATGGTGCTTTTCGCAGAACGCCCACGTGGATTTCTACCAAACAACGTGCTAAGCATGCCGATGCTGCTCTTTTTAGCACCCGCGCACGGATTTGTGCGAAAACGCGTTTTAAGCATGCACATGCATCTTTTGGTAGACGAGATTGAAGTTTTCTGCAAAACCACAAGATGTGCATGCAAATGGTGCTTTTCGCAGAACGCGCACGTGGATTTCTACCAAACAACGTGCTAAGCATGCCGATGCTGCTCTTTTTAGCACCCGCGCACGGATTCGTGCGAAAACGCGTTTTAAGCATGCACATGCATCTTTTGGTAGACGAGATTGAAGTTTTCTGCAAAACCACAAGATGTGCATGCAAATGGTGCTTTTCGCAGAACGCGCACGTGGATTTCTACCAAACAACGTGCTAAGCATGCCGATGCTGCTCTTTTTAGCACCCGCGCACGGATTCGTGCGAAAACGCGTTTTAAGCATGCACATGCATCTTTTGGTGGACGAGATTGAAGTTTTCTGCAAAACCACAATATGTGCATGCAAATGGTGCTTTTCGCAGAACGCGCACGTGGATTTCTACCAAACAACGTGCTAAGCATGCCGATGCTGCTCTTTTTAGCACCCGCGCACGGATTCGTGCGAAAACGCGTTTTAAGCATGCACATGCATCTTTTGGTAGACGAGATTGAAGTTTTCTGCAAAACCACAAGATGTGCATGCAAATGGTGCTTTTCGCAGAACGCCCACGTGGATTTCTACCAAACAACGTGCTAAGCATGCCGATGCTGCTCTTTTTAGCACCCGCGCACGGATTCGTGCGAAAACGCGTTTTAAGCATGCACATGCATCTTTTGGTAGACGAGATTGAAGTTTTCTGCAAAACCACAAGATGTGCATGCAAATGGTGCTTTTCGCAGAACGCGCACGTGGATTTCTACCAAACAACGTGCTAAGCATGCCGATGCTGCTCTTTTTAGCACCCGCGCACGGATTCGTGCGAAAACGCGTTTTAAGCATGCACATGCATCTTTTGGTAGACGAGATTGAAGTTTTCTGCAAAACCACAAGATGTGCATGCAAATGGTGCTTTTGGCAGAACGCGCACGTGGATTTCTACCAAACGACGTGCTAAGCATGCCGATGCTGCTCTTTTTAGCACCCGCGCACGGATTCGCGCGAAAACGCGTTTTAAGCATGCACATGCATCTTTTGGTAGACGCGGATGAAGTTTTCTGCAAAACCACAAGATGTGCATGCAAATGGTGCTTTTGGCAGAACGCGCACGTGGATTTCTACCAAACGACGTGCTAAGCATGCCGATGCTGCTCTTTTTAGCACCCGCGCACGGATTTGTGCGAAAACGCGTTTTAAGCATGCACATGCATCTTTTGGTAGACGAGATTGAAGTTTTCTGCAAAACCACAAGATGTGCATGCAAATGGTGCTTTTCGCAGAACGCCCACGTGGATTTCTACCAAACAACGTGCTAAGCATGCCGATGCTGCTCTTTTTAGCACCCGCGCACGGATTTGTGCGAAAACGCGTTTTAAGCATGCACATGCATCTTTTGGTAGACGAGATTGAAGTTTTCTGCAAAACCACAAGATGTGCATGCAAATGGTGCTTTTCGCAGAACGCGCACGTGGATTTCTACCAAACAACGTGCTAAGCATGCCGATGCTGCTCTTTTTAGCACCCGCGCACGGATTCGTGCGAAAACGCGTTTTTAAGCATGCACATGCATCTTTTGGTAGACGAGATTGAAGTTTTCTGCAAAACCACAAGATGTGCATGCAAATGGTGCTTTTCGCAGAACGCGCACGTGGATTTCTACCAAACAACGTGCTAAGCATGCCGATGCTGCTCTTTTTAGCACCCGCGCACGGATTCGTGCGAAAACGCGTTTTAAGCATGCACATGCATCTTTTGGTGGACGAGATTGAAGTTTTCTGCAAAACCACAATATGTGCATGCAAATGGTGCTTTTCGCAGAACGCGCACGTGGATTTCTACCAAACAACGTGCTAAGCATGCCGATGCTGCTCTTTTTAGCACCCGCGCACGGATTCGTGCGAAAACGCGTTTTAAGCATGCACATGCATCTTTTGGTAGACGAGATTGAAGTTTTCTGCAAAACCACAAGATGTGCATGCAAATGGTGCTTTTCGCAGAACGCCCACGTGGATTTCTACCAAACAACGTGCTAAGCATGCCGATGCTGCTCTTTTTAGCACCCGCGCACGGATTTGTGCGAAAACGCGTTTTAAGCATGCACATGCATCTTTTGGTAGACGAGATTGAAGTTTTCTGCAAAACCACAAGATGTGCATGCAAATGGTGCTTTTCGCAGAACGCGCACGTGGATTTCTACCAAACAACGTGCTAATCATGCCGATGCTGCTCTTTTTAGCACCCGCGCACGGATTCGTGCGAAAACGCGTTTTAAGCATGCACATGCATCTTTTGGTAGACGAGATTGAAGTTTTCTGCAAAACCACAAGATGTGCATGCAAATGGTGCTTTTCGCAGAACGCGCACGTGGATTTCTACCAAACAACGTGCTCAGCATGCCGAGGCTGCTCTTTTTAGCACCCGCGCACGGATTCGTGCGAAAACGCGTTTTAAGCATGCACATGCATCTTTTGGTAGACGAGATTGAAGTTTTCTGCAAAACCACAAGATGTGCATGCAAATGGTGCTTTTGGCAGAACGCGCACGTGGATTGCTACCAAACGACGTGCTAAGCATGCCGATGCTGCTCTTTTTAGCACCCGCGCACGGATTCCGCGCGAAAACGCGTTTTAAGCATGCACATGCATCTTTTGGTAGACGAGATTGAAGTTTTCTGCAAAACCACAAGATGTGCATGCAAATGGTGCTTTTCGCAGAACGCCCACGTGGATTTCTACCAAACAACGTGCTAAGCATGCCGATGCTGCTCTTTTTAGCACCCCGCGCACGGATTTGTGCGAAAACGCGTTTTAAGCATGCACATGCATCTTTTGGTAGACGAGATTGAAGTTTTCTGCAAAACCACAAGATGTGCATGCAAATGGTGCTTTTCGCAGAACGCGCACGTGGATTTCTACCAAACAACGTGCTAATCATGCCGATGCTGCTCTTTTTAGCACCCGCGCACGGATTCGTGCGAAAACGCGTTTTAAGCATGCACATGCATCTTTTGGTAGACGAGATTGAAGTTTTCTGCAAAACCACAAGATGTGCATGCAAATGGTGCTTTTCGCAGAACGCGCACGTGGATTTCTACCAAACAACGTGCTCAGCATGCCGATGCTGCTCTTTTTAGCACCCGCGCACGGATTCGTGCGAAAACGCGTTTTAAGCATGCACATGCATCTTTTGGTAGACGAGATTGAAGTTTTCTGCAAAACCACAAGATGTGCATGCAAATGGTGCTTTTGGCAGAACGCGCACGTGGATTGCTACCAAACGACGTGCTAAGCATGCCGATGCTGCTCTTTTTAGCACCCGCGCACGGATTCGCGCGAAAACGCGTTTTAAGCATGCACATGCATCTTTTGGTAGACGCGGATGAAGTTTTCTGCAAAACCACAAGATGTGCATGCAAATGGTGCTTTTGGCAGAACGCGCACGTGGATTTCTACCAAACGACGTGCTAAGCATGCCGATGCTGCTCTTTTTAGCACCCGCGCACGGATTTGTGCGAAAACGCGTTTTAAGCATGCACATGCATCTTTTGGTAGACGAGATTGAAGTTTTCTGCAAAACCACAAGATGTGCATGCAAATGGTGCTTTTCGCAGAACGCGCACGTGGATTTCTACCAAACAACGTGCTAATCATGCCGATGCTGCTCTTTTTAGCACCCGCGCACGGATTCGTGCGAAAATGCTTTTTAAGCATGCACATGCATCTTTTGGTAGACGAGATTGAAGTTTTCTGCAAAACCACAAGATGTGCATGCAAATGGTGCTTTTCGCAGAACGCGCACGTGGATTTCTACCAAACAACGTGCTAAGCATGCCGATGCTGCTCTTTTTAGCACCCGCGCACGGATTCGTGCGAAAACGCGTTTTAAGCATGCACATGCATCTTTTGGTAGACGAGATTGAAGTTTTCTGCAAAACCACAAGATGTGCATGCAAATGGTGCTTTTCGCAGAACGCGCACGTGGATTTCTACCAAACAACGTGCTAAGCATGCCGATGCTGCTCTTTTTAGCACCCGCGCACGGATTCGTGCGAAAACGCGTTTTAAGCATGCACATGCATCTTTTGGTGGACGAGATTGAAGTTTTCTGCAAAACCACAATATGTGCATGCAAATGGTGCTTTTCGCAGAACGCGCACGTGGATTTCTACCAAACAACGTGCTAAGCATGCCGATGCTGCTCTTTTTAGCACCCGCGCACGGATTCGTGCGAAAACGCGTTTTAAGCATGCACATGCATCTTTTGGTAGACGAGATTGAAGTTTTCTGCAAAACCACAAGATGTGCATGCAAATGGTGCTTTTCGCAGAACGCCCACGTGGATTTCTACCAAACAACGTGCTAAGCATGCCGATGCTGCTCTTTTTAGCACCCGCGCACGGATTTGTGCGAAAACGCGTTTTAAGCATGCACATGCATCTTTTGGTAGACGAGATTGAAGTTTTCTGCAAAACCACAAGATGTGCATGCAAATGGTGCTTTTCGCAGAACGCGCACGTGGATTTCTACCAAACAACGTGCTAATCATGCCGATGCTGCTCTTTTTAGCACCCGCGCACGGATTCGTGCGAAAACGCGTTTTAAGCATGCACATGCATCTTTTGGTAGACGAGATTGAAGTTTTCTGCAAAACCACAAGATGTGCATGCAAATGGTGCTTTTCGCAAAACGCGCACGTGGATTTCTACCAAACAACGTGCTCAGCATGCCGATGCTGCTCTTTTTAGCACCCGCGCACGGATTCGTGCGAAAACGCGTTTTAAGCATGCACATGCATCTTTTGGTAGACGAGATTGAAGTTTTCTGCAAAACCACAAGATGTGCATGCAAATGGTGCTTTTGGCAGAACGCGCACGTGGATTGCTACCAAACGACGTGCTAAGCATGCCGATGCTGCTCTTTTTAGCACCCGCGCACGGATTCGCGCGAAAACGCGTTTTAAGCATGCACATGCATCTTTTGGTAGACGAGATTGAAGTTTTCTGCAAAACCACAAGATGTGCATGCAAATGGTGCTTTTCGCAGAACGCCCACGTGGATTTCTACCAAACAACGTGCTAAGCATGCCGATGCTGCTCTTTTTAGCACCCGCGCACGGATTTGTGCGAAAACGCGTTTTAAGCATGCACATGCATCTTTTGGTAGACGAGATTGAAGTTTTCTGCAAAACCACAAGATGTGCATGCAAATGGTGCTTTTCGCAGAACGCGCACGTGGATTTCTACCAAACAACGTGCTAATCATGCCGATGCTGCTCTTTTTAGCACCCGCGCACGGATTCGTGCGAAAACGCGTTTTAAGCATGCACATGCATCTTTTGGTAGACGAGATTGAAGTTTTCTGCAAAACCACAAGATGTGCATGCAAATGGTGCTTTTCGCAGAACGCGCACGTGGATTTCTACCAAACAACGTGCTCAGCATGCCGATGCTGCTCTTTTTAGCACCCGCGCACGGATTCGTGCGAAAACGCGTTTTAAGCATGCACATGCATCTTTTGGTAGACGAGATTGAAGTTTTCTGCAAAACCACAAGATGTGCATGCAAATGGTGCTTTTGGCAGAACGCGCACGTGGATTGCTACCAAACGACGTGCTAAGCATGCCGATGCTGCTCTTTTTAGCACCCGCGCACGGATTCGCGCGAAAACGCGTTTTAAGCATGCACATGCATCTTTTGGTAGACGCGGATGAAGTTTTCTGCAAAACCACAAGATGTGCATGCAAATGGTGCTTTTGGCAGAACGCGCACGTGGATTTCTACCAAACGACGTGCTAAGCATGCCGATGCTGCTCTTTTTAGCACCCGCGCACGGATTTGTGCGAAAACGCGTTTTAAGCATGCACATGCATCTTTTGGTAGACGAGATTGAAGTTTTCTGCAAAACCACAAGATGTGCATGCAAATGGTGCTTTTGGCAGAACGCGCACGTGGATTTCTACCAAACGACGTGCTAAGCATGCCGATGCTGCTCTTTTTAGCACCCGCGCACGGATTCGTGCGAAAACGCGTTTTAAGCATGCACATGCATCTTTTGGTAGACGCGGATGAAGGTTTGTGCAAAACCACAAGATGTGCATGCAAATGGTGCTTTTGGCAGAACGCGCACGTGGATTTCTACCAAACGACGTGCTAAGCATGCCGATGCTGCTCTTTTTAGCACCCGCGCACGGATTTGTGCGAAAACGCGTTTTAAGCATGCACATGCATCTTTTGGTAGACGAGATTGAAGTTTTCTGCAAAACCACAAGATGTGCATGCAAATGGTGCTTTTCGCAGAACGCGCACGTGGATTTCTACCAAACAACGTGCTAATCATGCCGATGCTGCTCTTTTTAGCACCCGCGCACGGATTCGTGCGAAAACGCGTTTTAAGCATGCACATGCATCTTTTGGTAGACGAGATTGAAGTTTTCTGCAAAACCACAAGATGTGCATGCAAATGGTGCTTTTCGCAGAACGCGCACGTGGATTTCTACCAAACAACGTGCTAAGCATGCCGATGCTGCTCTTTTTAGCACCCGCGCACGGATTCGTGCGAAAACGCGTTTTAAGCATGCACATGCATCTTTTGGTAGACGAGATTGAAGTTTTCTGCAAAACCACAAGATGTGCATGCAAATGGTGCTTTTCGCAGAACGCGCACGTGGATTTCTACCAAACAACGTGCTCAGCATGCCGATGCTGCTCTTTTTAGCACCCGCGCACGGATTCGTGCGAAAACGCGTTTTAAGCATGCACATGCATCTTTTGGTAGACGAGATTGAAGTTTTCTGCAAAACCACAAGATGTGCATGCAAATGGTGCTTTTGGCAGAACGCGCACGTGGATTTCTACCAAACGACGTGCTAAGCATGCCGATGCTGCTCTTTTTAGCACCCGCGCACGGATTCGCGCGAAAACGCGTTTTAAGCATGCACATGCATCTTTTGGTAGACGCGGATGAAGTTTTCTGCAAAACCACAAGATGTGCATGCAAATGGTGCTTTTGGCAGAACGCGCACGTGGATTTCTACCAAACGACGTGCTAAGCATGCCGATGCTGCTCTTTTTAGCACCCGCGCACGGATTCGCGCGAAAACGCGTTTTAAGCATGCACATGCATCTTTTGGTAGACGCGGATGAAGTTTTCTGCAAAACCACAAGATGTGCATGCAAATGGTGCTTTTGGCAGAACGCGCACGTGGATTTCTACCAAACGACGTGCTAAGCATGCCGATGCTGCTCTTTTTAGCACCCGCGCACGGATTTGTGCGAAAACGCGTTTTAAGCATGCACATGCATCTTTTGGTAGACGAGATTGAAGTTTTCTGCAAAACCACAAGATGTGCATGCAAATGGTGCTTTTCGCAGAACGCCCACGTGGATTTCTACCAAACAACGTGCTAAGCATGCCGATGCTGCTCTTTTTAGCACCCGCGCACGGATTTGTGCGAAAACGCGTTTTAAGCATGCACATGCATCTTTTGGTAGACGAGATTGAAGTTTTCTGCAAAACCACAAGATGTGCATGCAAATGGTGCTTTTGGCAGAACGCGCACGTGGATTTCTACCAAACGACGTGCTAAGCATGCCGATGCTGCTCTTTTTAGCACCCGCGCACGGATTCGTGCGAAAACGCGTTTTAAGCATGCACATGCATCTTTTGGTAGACGCGGATGAAGGTTTCTGCAAAACCACAAGATGTGCATGCAAATGGTGCTTTTGGCAGAACGCGCACGTGGATTTCTACCAAACGACGTGCTAAGCATGCCGATGCTGCTCTTTTTAGCACCCGCGCACGGATTTGCGCGAAAACGCGTTTTAAGCATGCACATGCATCTTTTGGTAGACGAGATTGAAGTTTTCTGCAAAACCACAAGATGTGCATGCAAATGGTGCTTTTCGCAGAACGCGCACGTGGATTTCTACCAAACAACGTGCTAAGCATGCCGATGCTGCTCTTTTTAGCACCCGCGCACGGATTCGTGCGAAAACGCGTTTTAAGCTTGCACATGCATGTTTTGGTAGACGCGGATGAAGTTTTCTGCAAAACCACAAGATGTGCATGCAAATGGTGCTTTTGGCAGAACGCGCACGTGGATTTCTACCAAACGACGTGCTAAGTATGCCGATGCTGCTCTTTTTAGCACCCGCGCACGGATTCGTGCGAAAACGCGTTTTAAGCATGCACATGCATCTTTTGGTAGACGCAGATGAAGTTTTCTGCAAAACCACAAGATGTGCATGCAAATGGTGCTCTTGGCAGAACGCGCACGTGGATTTCTACCAAACGACGTGCTAAGCATGCCGATGCTGCTCTTTTTAGCACCCGCGCACGGATTTGTGCGAAAACGCGTTTTAAGCATGCACATGCATCTTTTGGTAGACGAGATTGAAGTTTTCTGCAAAACCACAAGATGTGCATGCAAATGGTGCTTTTCGCAGAACGCGCACGTGGATTTCTACCAAACAACGTGCTAAGCATGCCGATGCTGCTCTTTTTAGCACCCGCGCACGGATTCGTGCGAAAACGCGTTTTAAGCATGCACATGCATCTTTTGGTAGACGAGATTGAAGTTTTCTGCAAAACCACAAGATGTGCATGCAAATGGTGCTTTTCGCAGAACGCGCACGTGGATTTCTACCAAACAACGTGCTAAGCATGCCGATGCTGCTCTTTTTAGCACCCGCGCACGGATTCGTGCGAAAACGCGTTTTAAGCATGCACATGCATCTTTTGGTAGACGAGATTGAAGTTTTCTGCAAAACCACAAGATGTGCATGCAGATGGTGCTCTTGGCAGAACGCGCACGTGGATTTCTACCAAACGACGTGCTAAGCATGCCGATGCTGCTCTTTTTAGCACCCGCGCACGGATTTGTGCGAAAACGCGTTTTTAAGCATGCACATGCATCTTTTGGTAGACGAGATTGAAGTTTTCTGCAAAACCACAAGATGTGCATGCAAATGCTGCTTTTCGCAGAACGCGCACGTGGATTTCTACCAAACAACGTGCTAAGCATGCCGATGCTGCTCTTTTTAGCACCCGCGCACGGATTCGTGCGAAAACGCGTTTTAAGCATGCACATGCATCTTTTGGTAGACGAGATTGAAGTTTTCTGCAAAACCACAAGATGTGCATGCAAATGGTGCTTTTCGCAGAACGCGCACGTGGATTTCTACCAAACAACGTGCTAAGCATGCCGATGCTGCTCTTTTTAGCACCCGCGCACGGATTCGTGCGAAAACGCGTTTTAAGCATGCACATGCATCTTTTGGTAGACGAGATTGATGTTTTCTGCAAAACCACAATATGTGCATGCAAATGGTGCTTTTCGCAGAACGCGCACGTGGATTTCTACCAAACAACGTGCTAAGCATGCCGATGCTGCTCTTTTTAGCACCCGCGCACGGATTCGTGCGAAAACGCGTTTTAAGCATGCACATGCATCTTTTGGTAGACGAGATTGAAGTTTTCTGCAAAACCACAAGATGTGCATGCAAATGGTGCTTTTCGCAGAACGCGCACGTGGATTTCTACCAAACAACGTGCTAAGCATGCCGATGCTGCTCTTTTTAGCACCCGCGCACGGATTCGTGCGAAAACGCGTTTTAAGCATGCACACGCATCTTTTGGTAGACGAGATTGAAGTTTTCTGCAAAACCACAAGATGTGCATGCAAATGGTGCTTTTCGCAGAACGCGCACGTGGATTTCTACCAAACAACGTGCTAAGCATGCCGATGCTGCTCTTTTTAGCACCCGCGCACGGATTCGTGCGAAAACGCGTTTTAAGCATGCACATGCATCTTTTGGTAGACGAGATTGAAGTTTTCTGCAAAACCACAAGATGTGCATGCAAATGGTGCTTTTGGCAGAACGCGCACGTGGATTTCTACCAAACGACGTGCTAAGCATGCCGATGCTGCTCTTTTTAGCACCCGCGCACGGATTCGCGCGAAAACGCGTTTTAAGCATGCACATGCATCTTTTGGTAGACGCGGATGAAGTTTTCTGCAAAACCACAAGATGTGCATGCAAATGGTGCTTTTGGCAGAACGCGCACGTGGATTTCTACCAAACGACGTGCTAAGCATGGCGATGCTGCTCTTTTTAGCACCCGCGCACGGATTTGTGCGAAAACGCGTTTTAAGCATGCACATGCATCTTTTGGTAGACGAGATTGAAGTTTTCTGCAAAACCACACGATGTGCATGCAAATGGTGCTTTTCGCAGAACGCGCACGTGGATTTCTACCAAACAACGTGCTAAGCATGCCGATGCTGCTCTTTTTAGCACCCGCGCACGGATTCGTGCGAAAACGCGTTTTAAGCATGCACATGCATCTTTTGGTAGACGAGATTGAAGTTTTCTGCAAAACCACAAGATGTGCATGCAAATGGTGCTTTTCGCAGAACGCCCACGTGGATTTCTACCAAACAACGTGCTAAGCATGCCGCTGCTGCTCTTTTTAGCACCCGCGCACGGATTTGTGCGAAAACGCGTTTTAAGCATGCACATGCATCTTTTGGAAGACGAGATTGAAGTTTTCTGCAAAACCACAAGATGTGCATGCAAATGGTGCTTTTGGCAGAACGCGCACGTGGATTTCTACCAAACGACGTGCTAAGCATGCCGATGCTGCTCTTTTTAGCACCCGCGCACGGATTTGTGCGAAAACGCGTTTTAAGCATGCACATGCATCTTTTGGTAGACGAGATTGAAGTTTTCTGCAAAACCACAAGATGTGCATGCAAATGGTGCTTTTCGCAGAACGCGCACGTGGATTTCTACCAAACAACGTGCTAAGCATGCCGATGCTGCTCTTTTTAGCACCCGCGCACGGATTCGTGCGAAAACGCGTTTTAAGCATGCATGCATCTTTTGGTAGACGCGGATGAAGTTTTCTGCAAAACCACAAGATGTGCATGCAAATGGTGCTTTTGGCAGAACGCGCACGTGGATTTCTACCAAACGACGTGCTAAGCATGCCGATGCTGCTCTTTTTAGCACCCGCGAACGGATTCGTGCGAAAACGCGTTTGAAGCATGCACATGCATCTTTTGGTAGACGCGGATGAAGTTTTCTGCAAAACCACAAGATGTGCATGCAAATGGTGCTCTTGGCAGAACGCGCACGTGGATTTCTACCAAACGACGTGCTAAGCATGCCGATGCTGCTCTTTTTAGCACCCGCGCACGGATTTGTGCGAAAACGCGTTTTAAGCATGCACATGCATCTTTTGGTAGACGAGATTGAAGTTTTCTGCAAAACCACAAGATGTGCATGCAAATGGTGCTTTTCGCAGAACGCGCACGTGGATTTCTACCAAACAACGTGCTAAGCATGCCGATGCTGCTCTTTTTAGCACCCGCGCACGGATTCGTGCGAAAACGCGTTTTAAGCATGCACATGCATCTTTTGGTAGACGAGATTGAAGTTTTCTGCAAAACCACAAGATGTGCATGCAAATGGTGCTTTTCGCAGAACGCCCACGTGGATTTCTACCAAACAACGTGCTAAGCATGCCGATGCTGCTCTTTTTAGCACCCGCGCACGGATTTGTGCGAAAACGCGTTTTAAGCATGCACATGCATCTTTTGGTAGACGAGATTGAAGTTTTCTGCAAAACCACAAGATGTGCATGCAAATGGTGCTTTTCGCAGAACGCGCACGTGGATTTTCTACCAAACAACGTGCTAAGCATGCCGATGCTGCTCTTTTTAGCACCCCGCGCACGGATTCGTGCGAAAACGCGTTTTAAGCATGCACATGCATCTTTTGGTAGACGCGGATGAAGTTTTCTGCAAAACCACAAGATGTGCATGCAAATGGTGCTTTTGGCAGAACGCGCACGTGGATTTCTACCAAACGACGTGCTAAGCATGCCGATGCTGCTCTTTTTAGCACCCGCGCACGGATTCGCGCGAAAACGCGTTTGAAGCATGCACATGCATCTTTTGGTAGACGCGGATGAAGTTTTCTGCAAAACCACAAGATGTGCATGCAAATGGTGCTCTTGGCAGAACGCGCACGTGGATTTCTACCAAACGACGTGCTAAGCATGCCGATGCTGCTCTCTTTTAGCACCCCGCGCACGGATTTGTGCGAAAACGCGTTTTAAGCATGCACATGCATCTTTTGGTAGACGAGATTGAAGTTTTCTGCAAAACCACAAGATGTGCATGCAAATGGTGCTTTTCGCAGAACGCGCACGTGGATTTCTACCAAACAACGTGCTAAGCATGCCGATGCTGCTCTTTTTAGCACCCGCGCACGGATTCGTGCGAAAACGCGTTTTAAGCATGCACATGCATCTTTTGGTAGACGAGATTGAAGTTTTCTGCAAAACCACAAGATGTGCATGCAAATGGTGCTTTTCGCAGAACGCGCCCGTGGATTTCTACCAAACAACGTGCTAAGCATGCCGATGCTGCTCTTTTTAGCACCCGCGCACGGATTCGTGCGAAAACGCGGTTTTAAGCATGCACATGCATCTTTTGGTAGACGAGATTGAAGTTTTCTGCAAAACCACAAGATGTGCATGCAAATGGTACTTTTCGCAGAACGCGCACGTGGATTTCTACCAAACAACGTGCTAAGCATGCCGATGCTGCTCTTTTTAGCACCCGCGCACGGATTCGTGCGAAAACGCGTTTTAAGCATGCACATGCATCTTTTGGTAGACGAGATTGAAGTCTTCTGCAAAACCACAAGATGTGCATGCAAATGGTGCTTTTCGCAGAACGCCCACGTGGATTTCTACCAAACAACGTGCTAAGCATGCCGATGCTGCTCACCCGCGCACGGATTTGTGCGAAAACGCGTTTTAAGCATGCACATGCATCTTTTGGTAGACGAGATTGAAGTTTTCTGCAAAACCACAAGATGTGCATGCAAATGGTGCTTTTCGCAGAACGCGCACGTGGATTTCTACCAAACAACGTGCTAAGCATGCCGATGCTGCTCTTTTTAGCACCCGCGCACGGATTCGTGCGAAAACGCGTTTTAAGCATGCACATGCATCTTTTGGTAGACGAGATTGAAGTTTTCTGCAAAACCACAAGATGTGCATGCAAATGGTGCTTTTGGCAGAACGCGCACGTGGATTTCTACCAAACGACGTGCTAAGCATGCCGATGCTGCTCTTTTTAGCACCCCGCGCACGGATTCGCGCGAAAACGCGTTTTAAGCATGCACATGCATCTTTTGGTAGACGCGGATGAAGTTTTCTGCAAAACCACAAGATGTGCATGCAAATGGTGCTTTTTGGCAGAACGCGCACGTGGATTTCTACCAAACGACGTGCTAAGCATGCCGATGCTGCTCTTTTTAGCACCCGCGCACGGATTTGTGCGAAAACGCGTTTTAAGCATGCACATGCATCTTTTGGTAGACGAGAATTGAAGTTTTCTGCAAAACCACAACATGTGCATGCAAATGGTGCTTTTCGCAGGACGCGCACGTGGATTTCTACCAAACAACGTGCTAAGCATGCCGATGCTGCTCTTTTTAGCACCCGCGCACGGATTCGTGCGAAAACGCGTTTTAAGCATGCACATGCATCTTTTGGTAGACGAGATTGAAGTTTTCTGCAAAACCACAAGATGTGCATGCAAATGGTGCTTTTGGCAGAACGCGCACGTGGATTTCTACCAAACGACGTGCTAAGCATGCCGATGCTGCTCTTTTTAGCACCCGCGCACGGATTCGCGCGAAAACGCGTTTGAAGCATGCACATGCATCTTTTGGTAGACGCGGATGAAGTTTTCTGCAAAACCACAAGATGTGCATGCAAATGGTGCTCTTGGCAGAACGCGCACGTGGATTTCTACCAAACGACGTGCTAAGCATGCCGATGCTGCTCTTTTTAGCACCCGCGCACGGATTTGTGCGAAAACGCGTTTTAAGCATGCACATGCATCTTTTGGTAGACGAGATTGAAGTTTTCTGCAAAACCACAAGATGTGCATGCAAATGGTGCTTTTCGCAGAACGCGCACGTGGATTTCTACCAAACAACGTGCTAAGCATGCCGATGCTGCTCTTTTTAGCACCCGCGCACGGATTCGTGCGAAAACGCGTTTTAAGCATGCACATGCATCTTTTGGTAGACGAGATTGAAGTTTTCTGCAAAACCACAAGATGTGCATGCAAATGGTGCTTTTCGCAGAACGCGCACGTGGATTTCTACCAAACAACGTGCTAAGCATGCCGATGCTGCTCTTTTTAGCACCCCGCGCACGGATTCGTGCGAAAACGCGTTTTAAAGCATGCACATGCATCTTTTGGTAGACGAGATTGAAGTTTTCTGCAAAACCACAAGATGTGCATGCAAATGGTGCTTTTCGCAGAACGCGCACGTGGATTTCTACCAAACAACGTGCTAAGCATGCCGATGCTGCTCTTTTTAGCACCCGCGCACGGATTCGTGCGAAAACGCGTTTTAAGCATGCACATGCATCTTTTGGTAGACGAGATTGAAGTTTTCTGCAAAACCACAAGATGTGCATGCAAATGGTGCTTTTCGCAGAACGCCCACGTGGATTTCTACCAAACAACGTGCTAAGCATGCCGATGCTGCTCTTTTTAGCACCCGCGCACGGATTTGTGCGAAAACGCGTTTTAAGCATGCACATGCATCTTTTGGTAGACGAGATTGAAGTTTTCTGCAAAACCACAAGATGTGCATGCAAATGGTGCTTTTCGCAGAACGCGCACGTGGATTTCTACCAAACAACGTGCTAAGCATGCCGATGCTGCTCTTTTTAGCACCCGCGCACGGATTCGTGCGAAAACGCGTTTTAAGCATGCACATGCATCTTTTGGTAGACGAGATTGAAGTTTTCTGCAAAACCACAAGATGTGCATGCAAATGGTGCTTTTGGCAGAACGCGCACGTGGATTTCTACCAAACGACGTGCTAAGCATGCCGATGCTGCTCTTTTTAGCACCCGCGCACGGATTCGCGCGAAAACGCGTTTTAAGCATGCACATGCATCTTTTGGTAGACGCGGATGAAGTTTTCTGCAAAACCACAAGATGTGCATGCAAATGGTGCTTTTGGCAGAACGCGCACGTGGATTTCTACCAAACGACCTGCTAAGCATGCCGATGCTGCTCTTTTTAGCACCCGCGCACGGATTGTGCGAAAACGCGTTTTAAGCATGCACATGCATCTTTTGGTAGACGAGATTGAAGTTTTCTGCAAAACCACAAGATGTGCATGCAAATGGTGCTTTTCGCAGGACGCGCACGTGGATTTCTACCAAACAACGTGCTAAGCATGCCGATGCTGCTCTTTTTAGCACCCGCGCACGGATTCGTGCGAAAACGCGTTTTAAGCATGCACATGCATCTTTTGGTAGACGAGATTGAAGTTTTCTGCAAAACCACAAGATGTGCATGCAAATGGTGCTTTTGGCAGAACGCGCACGTGGATTTCTACCAAACGACGTGCTAAGCATGCCGATGCTGCTCTTTTTAGCACCCGCGCACGGATTCGCGCGAAAACACGTTTTAAGCATGCACATGCATCTTTTGGTAGACGCGGATGAAGTTTTCTGCAAAACCACAAGATGTGCATGCAAATGGTGCTTTTGGCAGAACGCGCACGTGGATTTCTACCAAACGACGTGCTAAGCATGCCGATGCTGCTCTTTTTAGCACCCGCGCACGGATTTGTGCGAAAACGCGTTTTAAGCATGCACATGCATCTTTTGGTAGACGAGATTGAAGTTTTCTGCAAAACCACAAGATGTGCATGCAAATGGTGCTTTTCGCAGAACGCGCACGTGGATTTCTACCAAACAACGTGCTAAGCATGCCGATGCTGCTCTTTTTAGCACCCGCACACGGATTCGTGCGAAAACGCGTTTTAAGCTTGCACATGCATGTTTTGGTAGACGCGGATGAAGTTTTCTGCAAAACCACAAGATGTGCATGCAAATGGTGCTTTTCGCAGAACGCGCACTTGGATTTCTACCAAACAACGTGCTAAGCATGCCGATGCTGCTCTTTTTAGCACCCGCGCACGGATTCATGCGAAAACGCGTTTTAAGCATGCACATGCATCTTTTGGTAGACGAGATTGAAGTTTTCTGCAAAACCACAAGATGTGCATGCAAATGGTGCTTTTGGCAGAACGCGCACGTGGATTTCTACCAAACGACGTGCTAAGCATGCCGATGCTGCCTCTTTTTAGCACCCGCGCACGGATTCGCGCGAAAACGCGTTTTAAGCATGCACATGCATCTTTTGGTAGACGCGGATGAAGTTTTCTGCAAAACCACAAGATGTGCATGCAAATGGTGGTTTTGGCAGAACGCGCACGTGGATTTCTACCAAACGACGTGCTAAGCATGCCGATGCTGCTCTTTTTAGCACCCGCGCACGGATTTGTGCGAAAATGCGTTTTAAGCATGCACATGCATCTTTTGGTAGACGAGATTGAAGTTTTCTGCAAAACCACAAGATGTGCATGCAAATGGTGCTTTTCGCAGAACGCGCACGTGGATTTCTACCAAACAACGTGCTAAGCATGCCGATGCTGCTCTTTTTAGCACCCGCGCACGGATTCGTGCGAAAACGCGTTTTAAGCTTGCACATGCATCTACACACGCGAGACAGATTGCAAATGGTGCTTTTGGCAGAACGCGCACGTGGATTTCTACCAAACGACGTGCTAAGCATGCCGATGCTGCTCTTTTTTAGCACCCGCGCACGGATTCGAGCGAAAACGCGTTTTTAAGCATGCACATGCATCTTTTGGTAGACGCAGATTGTAGTTTCTCTGCAAAACCACAAGATGTGCATGCAAATGGTGCTCTTGGCAGAACGCGCACGTGGATTTCTACCAAACGACGTGCTAAGCAGCCGATGCTGCTCTTTTAGCACCCGCGCACGGATTTGTGCGAAAACGCGTTTTAAAGCATGCACATGGCATCTTTTGGTAGACGAGATTAGAAGTTTTCTGCAAAACCACAAGATGTGCATGCAAATGGTGCTTTTCGCAGAACGCGCACGTGGATTTCTACCAAACAACGTGCTAAGCATGCCGATGCTGCTCTTTTTAGCACCCGCGCACGGATTCGTGCGAAAACGCGTTTTTAAGCATGCACATGCATCTTTCGGTAGACGAGATTGAAGTTTTCTGCAAAACCACAAGATGTGCATGCAAATGGTGCTTTTCGCAGAACGCGCACGTGGATTTCTACCAAACAACGTGCTAAGCATGCCGATGCTGCTCTTTTTAGCACCCGCGCACGGATTCGTGCGAAAACGCGTTTTAAGCATGCACATGCATCTTTTGGTAGACGAGATTGAAGTTTTCTGCAAAACCACAAGATGTGCATGCAAATGGGTGCTCTTGGCAGAACGCGCACGTGGATTTCTACCAAACGACGTGCTAAGCATGCCGATGCTGCTCTTTTTAGCACCCGCGCACGGATTTGTGCAGAAACGCGTTTTAAGCATGCACATGCATCTTTTGGTAGACGAGATTGAAGTTTTCTGCAAAACCACAAGATGTGCATGCAAATGCTGCTTTTCGCAGAACGCGCACGTGGATTTCTACCAAACAACGTGCTAAGCATGCCGATGCTGCTCTTTTTAGCACCCGCGCACGGATTCGTGCGAAAACGCGTTTTAAGCATGCACATGCATCTTTTGGTAGACGAGATTGAAGTTTTCTGCAAAACCACAAGATGTGCATGCAAATGGTGCTTTTCCGCAGAACGCGCACGTGGATTCTACCCAACTAACGTGCTAAGCATGCCGATGCTGCTCTTTTTAGCACCCGCGCACGGATTCGTGCGAAAACGCGTTTAAGCATGCACATGCATCTTTTGGTAGACGAGATTGAAGTTTTCTGCAAAACCACAATATGTGCATGCAAATGGTGCTTTTCGCAGAACGCGCACGTGGATTTCTACCAAACAACGTGCTAAGCATGCCGATGCTGCTCTTTTTAGCACCCGCGCACGGATTCGTGCGAAAACGCGTTTTAAGCATGCACATGCATCTTTTGGTAGACGAGATTGAAGTTTTCTGCAAAACCACAAGATGTGCATGCAAATGGTGCTTTTCGCAGAACGCGCACGTGGATTTCTACCAAACAACGTGCTAAGCATGCCGATGCTGCTCTTTTTAGCACCCGCGCACGGATTCGTGCGAAAACGCGTTTTAAGCATGCACACGCATCTTTTGGTAGACGAGATTGAAGTTTTCTGCAAACCACAAGATGTGCATGCAAATGGTGCTTTTCGCAGAACGCGCACGTGGATTTCTACCAAACAACGTGCTAAGCATGCCGATGCTGCTCTTTTTAGCACCCGCGCACGGATTCGTGCGAAAACGCGTTTTAAGCATGCACATGCATCTTTTGGTAGACGAGATTGAAGTTTTCCTGCAAAACCACAAGATGTGCATGCAAATGGTGCTTTTGGCAGAACGCGCACGTGGATTTCTACCAAACGACGTGCTAAGCATGCCGATGCTGCTCTTTTTAGCACCCGCGCACAGGATTCGCGCGAAAACGCGTTTTAAGCATGCACAATGCATCTTTTGGTAGACGCGGATGAAGTTTTCTGCAAAACCACAAGATGTGCATGCAAATGGTGCTTTTGGCAGAACGCGCACGTGGATTTCTACCAAACGACGTGCTAAGCATGGCGATGCTGCTCTTTTTAGCACCCGCGCACGGATTTGTGCGAAAACGCGTTTTAAGCATGCACATGCATCTTTTGGTAGACGAGATTGAAGTTTTCTGCAAAACCACAAGATGTGCATGCAAATGGTGCTTTTCGCAGAACGCGCACGTGGATTTCTACCAAACAACGTGCTAAGCATGCCGATGCTGCTCTTTTTAGCACCCGCGCACGGATTCATGCGAAAACGCGTTTTTAAGCATGCACATGCATCTTTTGGTAGACGAGATTGAAGTTTTCTGACAAAACCACAAGATGTGCATGCAAATGGTGCTTTTCGCAGAACGCGCACGTGGATTTCTACCAAACCAAACGTGCTAAGCATAGCCGATGCTGCTCTTTTTAGCACCCGCGCACGGATTCGTGCGAAAACGCGTTTTAAGCATGCCACATGCATCTTTTGGTAGACGAGATTGAAGTTTTCTGCAAAACCACAAGATGTGCATGCAAATGGTGCTTTTCGCAGAACGCCCACGTGGATTTCTACCAAACAACGTGCTAAGCATGCCGCTGCTGCTCTTTTTAGCACCCGCGCAAGGATTTGTGCGAAAACGCGTTTTAAAGCATGCACATGCATCTTTTGGTAGACGAGATTGAAGATTTTCCTGCCAAAACCACAAGATGTGCATGCAAATGGTGCTTTTCGCAGAACGCGCCACGTGGATTTCTACCAAACAACGTGCTAAGCATGCCGATGCTGCTCTTTTTAGCACCCGCGCACGGATTCGTGCGAAAACGCGTTTTAAGCATGCACATGCATCTTTTGGTAGACGAGATTGAAGTTTTCTGCAAAACCACAAGATGTGCATGCAAATGGTGCTTTTCGCAGAACGCGCACCGTGGATTTCTACCAAACAACGTGCTCAGCATGCCGATGCTGCTCTTTTTAGCACCCGCGCACGGATTCGTGCGAAAACGCGTTTTAAGCATGCACATGCATCTTTTGGTAGACGAGATTGAAGTTTTCTACAAAACCACAAGATGTGCATGCAAATGGTGCTTTTGGCAGAACGCGCACGTGGATTTCTACCAAACGACGTGCTAAGCATGCCGATGCTGCTCTTTTTAGCACCCGCGCACGGATTCGCGCGAAAACGCGTTTTAAAGCATGCACATGCATCTTTTGGTAGACGCGGATGAAGTTTTCTGCAAAACCACAAGATGTGCATGCAAATGGTGCTTTTGGCAGAACGCGCACGTGGATTTCTACCCAAACGACGTGCTAAGCATGCCGATGCTGCTCTTTTTAGCACCCGCGCACGGATTCGTGCGAAAACGCGTTTTAAGCATGCACATGCATCTTTTGGTAGACGCGGATGAAGTTTTTCCTGCAAAACCACAAGATGTGCATGCAAATGGTGCTTTTGGCAGAACGCGCACGTGGATTTCTACCAAACGACGTGCTAAGCATGCCGATGCTGCTCTTTTTAGCACCCGCCGCACGGATTCGTGCGAAAACGCGTTTTAAGCATGCACATGCATCTTTTGGTAGACGCGGATGAAGTTTTCCTGCAAAACCACAAGATGTGCATGCAAATGGTGCTCTTGGCAGAACGCGCACGTGGATTTCTACCAAACGACGTGCTAAGCATGCCGATGCTGCTCTTTTTAGCACCCGCGCACGGATTTGTGCGAAAACGCGTTTATAAGCATGCACAAGCATCTTTTGGTAGACGAGATTGAAGTTTTCTGCAAAACCACAAGATGTGCATGCAAATGGTGCTTTTCGCAGAACGCGCACGTGGATTTCTACCTAACAACGTGCTAAGCATGCCGATGCTGCTCTTGTTAGCACCCGCGCACGGATTCGTGCGAAAACGCGTTTTAAGCATGCACATGCATCTTTTGGTAGACGAGATTGAAGTTTTCTGCAAAACCACAAGATGTGCATGCAAATGGTGCTTTTTCCGCAGAACGCGCACGTGGATTTCTACCAAACAACGTGCTAAGCATGCCGATGCTGCTCTTTTTAGCACCCGCGCACGGATTCGTGCGAAAACGCGTTTTAAGCATGCACATGCATCTTTTGGTAGACGAGATTGAAGTTTTCTGCAAAACCACAAGATGTGCATGCAAATGGTGCTTTTCGCAGAACGCGCACGTGGATTTCTACCAAACAACGTGCTAAGCATGCCGATGCTGCTCTTTTTAGCACCCGCGCACGGATTCGTGCGAAAACGCGTTTTAAGCATGCACCATGCATCTTTTGGTAGACGAGATTGAAGTTTTCTGCAAAACCACAAGATGTGCATGCAAATGGTGCTTTTCGCAGAACGCCCACGTGGATTTCTACCAAACAACGTGCTAAGCATGCCGATGCTGCTCTTTTTAGCACCCGCGCACGGATTTGTGCGAAAACGCGTTTTAAGCATGCACATGCATCTTTTGGTAGACGAGATTGAAGTTTTCTGCAAAACCACAAGATGTGCATGCAAATGGTGCTTTTCGCAGAACGCGCACGTGGATTTCTACCAAACAACGTGCTAAGCATGCCGATGCTGCTCTTTTTAGCACCCGCGCACGGATTCGTGCGAAAACGCGTTTTAAGCATGCACATGCATCTTTTGGTAAACGAGATTGAAGTTTTCTGCAAAACCACAAGATGTGCATGCAAATGGTGCTTTTGGCAGAACGCGCACGTGGATTTCTACCAAACGACGTGCTAAGCATGCCGATGCTGCTCTTTTTAGCACCCGCGCTCGGATTCGCGCGAAAACGCGTTTTAAGCATGCACATGCATCTTTTGGTAGACGCGGATGAAGTTTTCTGCAAAACCACAAGATGTGCATGCAAATGGTGCTTTTGGCAGAACGCGCACGTGGATTTCTACCAAACGACGTGCTAAGCATGCCGATGCTGCTCTTTTTAGCACCCGCGCACGGATTTGTGCGAAAACGCGTTTTAAGCATGCACATGCATCTTTTTGGTAGACGAGATTGAAGTTTTCTGCAAAACCACAAGATGTGCATGCAAATGGTGCTTTTCGCAGAACGCGCACGTGGATTTCTACCAAACAACGTGCTAAGCATGCCGATGCTGCTCTTTTTAGCACCCGCGCACGGATTCGTGCGAAAACGCGTTTTAAGCATGCACATGCATCTTTTGGTAGACGCGGATGAAGTTTTCTGCAAAACCACAAGATGTGCATGCAAATGGTGCTTTTGGCAGAACGCGCACGTGGATTTCTACCAAACGACGTGCTAAGCATGCCGATGCTGCTCTTTTTAGCACCCGCGCACGGATTCGTGCGAAAACGCGTTTTAAGCATGCACATGCATATTTTGGTAGACGCGGATGAAGTTTTCTGCAAAACCACAAGATGTGCATGCAAATGGTGCTCTTGGCAGAACGCGCACGTGGATTTCTACCAAACGACGTGCTAAGCATGCCGATGCTGCTCTTTTTAGCACCCGCGCACGGATTCGCGCGAAAACGCGTTTTAAGCATGCACATGCATCTTTTGGTAGACGCGGATGAAGTTTTCTGCAAAACCACAAGATGTGCATGCAAATGATGCGTTTCGCAGAACGCGCACGTGGATTTCTACCAAACAACGTGCTAAGCATGCCGATGCTGCTCTTTTTAGCACCCGCGCACGGATTCGTGCGAAAACGCGTTTTAAGCATGCACATGCATCTTTTGGTAGACGAGATTGAAGTTTTCTGCAAAACCACAAGATGTGCATGCAAATGGTGCTTTTCGCAGAACGCGCACGTGGATTTCTACCAAACAACGTGCTAAGCATGCCGATGCTGCTCTTTTTAGCACCCGCGCACGGATTCGTGCGAAAACGCGTTTTAAGCATGCACATGCATCTTTTGGTAGACGAGATTGAAGTTTTCTGCAAAACCACAAGATGTGCATGCAAATGGTGCTTTTCGCAGAACGCGCACGTGGATTTCTACCAAACAACGTGCGAAGCATGCCGATGCTGCTCTTTTTAGCACCCGCGCACGGATTCGTGCGAAAACGCGTTTTAAGCATGCACATGCATCTTTTGGTAGACGAGATTGAAGTTTTCTGCAAAACCACAAGATGTGCATGCAAATGGTGCTTTTGGCAGAACGCGCACGTGGATTTCTACCAAACAACGTGCTAAGCATGCCGATGCTGCTCTTTTTAGCACCCGCGCACGGATTCGTGCGAAAACGCGTTTTAAGCATGCACATGCATCTTTTGGTAGACGCGGATGAAGTTTTCTGCAAAACCACAAGTTGTGCATGCAAATGGTGCTTTTGGCAGAACGCGCACGTGGATTTCTACCAAACGACGCGCTAAGCATGCCGATGCTGCTCTTTTTAGCACCCGCGCACGGATTTGTGCGAAAACGCGTTTTAAGCATGCACATGCATCTTTTGGTAGACGAGATTGAAGTTTTCTGCAAAACCACAAGATGTGCATGCAAATGGTGCTTTTCACAGAACGCGCACGTGGATTTCTACCAAACAACGTGCTAAGCGTGCCGATGCTGCTCTTTTTAGCACCCGCGCACGGATTCGCGCGAAAACGCGTTTTAAGCATGCACATGCAACTTTTGGTAGACGCGGATGAAGTTTTCTGCAAAACCACAAGATGTGCATGCAAATGGTGCTTTTGGCAGAACGCGCACGTGGATTTCTACCAAACGACGTGCTAAGCATGCCGATGCTGCTCTTTTTAGCACCCGCGCACGGATTTGTGCGAAAACGCGTTTTAAGCATGCACATGCATCTTTTGGTAGACGAGATTGAAGTTTTCTGCAAAACCACAAGATGTGCATGCAAATGGTGCTTTTGGCAGAACGCGCACGTGGATTTCTACCAAACGACGTGCTAAGCATGCCGATGCTGCTCTTTTTAGCACCCGCGCACGGATTCGTGCGAAAACGCGTTTTAAGCATGCACATGCATCTTTTGGTAGACGCGGATGAAGTTTTCTGCAATACCACAAGATGTGCACGCAAATGGTGCTCTTGGCATAACGCGCACGTGGATTTCTACCAAACGACGTGCTAAGCATGCCGATGCTGCTCTTTTTAGCACCCGCGCACGGATTTGTGCGAAAACGCGTTTTAAGCATGCACATGCATCTTTTGGTAGACGAGATTGAAGTTTTCTGCAAAAGCACAAGATGTGCATGCAAATGGTGCTTTTCGCAGAACGCGCACGTGGATTTCTACCAAACAACGTGCTAAGCATGCCGATGCTGCTCTTTTTAGCACCCGCGCACGGATTCGTGCGAAAACGCGTTTTAAGCTTGCACATGCATCTTTTGGTAGACGCGGATGAAGTTTTCTGCAAAACCACAAGATGTGCATGCAAATGGTACTTTTGGCAGAACGCGCACGTGGATTTCTACCAAACGACGTGCTAAGCATGCCGATGCTGCTCTTTTTAGTACCCGCGCACGGATTTGTGCGAAAACGCGTTTTAAGCATGCACATGCATCTTTTGGTAGACGAGATTGAAGTTTTCTGCAAAACCACAAGATGTGCATGCAAATGGTGCTTTTCGCAGAACGCGCACGTGGATTTCTACCAAACCACGTGCTAAGCATGCCGATGCTGCTCTTTTTAGCACCCGCGCACGGATTCGTGCGAAAACGCGTTTTAAGCATGCACATGCATCTTTTGGTAGACGCGGATGAAGTTTTCTGCAAAACCACAAGATGTGCATGCAAATGGTGCTTTTGGCAGAACGCGCACGTGGATTTCTACCAAGCGACGTGCTAAGCATGCCGATGCTGCTCTTTTTAGCACCCGCGCACGGATTCGTGCGAAAACGCGTTTTAAGCATGCACATGCATATTTTGGTAGACGCGGATGAAGTTTTCTGCAAAACCACAAGATGTGCATGCAAATGGTGCTCTTGGCAGAACGCGCACGTGGATTTCTACCAAACGACGTGCTAAGCATGCCGATGCTGCTCTTTTTAGCACCCGCGCACGGATTCGCGCGAAAACGCGTTTTAAGCATGCACATGCATCTTTTGGTAGACGCGGATGAAGTTTTCTGCAAAACCACAAGATGTGCATGCAAATGGTGCTTTTCGCAGAACGCGCACGTGGATTTCTACCAAACAACGTGCTAAGCATGCCGATGCTGCTCTTTTTAGCACCCGCGCACGGATTCGTGCGAAAACGCGTTTTAAGCATGCACATGCATCTTTTGGTAGACGAGATTGAAGTTTTCTGCAAAACCACAAGATGTGCATGCAAATGGTGCGTTTCGCAGAACGCGCACGTGGATTTCTACCAAACAACGTGCTAAGCATGCCGATGCTGCTCTTTTTAGCACCCGCGCACGGATTCGTGCGAAAACGCGTTTTAAGCATGCACATGCATCTTTTGGTAGACGAGATTGAAGTTTTCTGCAAAACCACAAGATGTGCATGCAAATGGTGCTTTTCGCAGAACGCGCACGTGGATTTCTACCAAACAACGTGCTAAGCATGCCGATGCTGCTCTTCTTAGCACCCGCGCACGGATTCGTGCGAAAACGCGTTTTAAGCATGCACATGCATCTTTTGGTAGACGCGGATGAAGTTTTCTGCAAAACCACAAGATGTGCATGCAAATGGTGCTTTTGGCAGAACGCGCACGTGGATTTCTACCAAACGACGTGCTAAGCATGCCGATGCTGCTCTTTTTAGCACCCGCGCACGGATTTGTGCGAAAACGCGTTTTAAGCATGCACATGCATCTTTTGGTAGACGAGATTGAAGTTTTCTGCAAAACCACAAGATGTGCATGCAAATGGTGCTTTTGGCAGAACGCGCACGTGGATTTCTACCAAACGACGTGCTAAGCATGCCGATGCTGCTCTTTTTAGCACCCGCGCACGGATTCGTGCGAAAACGCGTTTTAAGCATGCACATGCATCTTTTGGTAGACGCGGATGAAGTTTTCTGCAATACCACAAGATGTGCATGCAAATGGTGCTCTTGGCAGAACGCGCACGTGGATTTCTACCAAACGACGTGCTAAGCATGCCGATGCTGCTCTTTTTAGCACCCGCGCACGGATTCGTGCGAAAACGCGTTTTAAGCATGCACATGCATCTTTTGGTAGACGCGGATGAAGTTTTCTGCAATACCACAAGATGTGCATGCAAATGGTGCTCTTGGCAGAACGCGCACGTGGATTTCTACCAAACGACGTGCTAAGCATGCCGATGCTGCTCTTTTTAGCACCCGCGCACGGATTTGTGCGAAAACGCGTTTTAAGCATGCACATGCATCTTTTGGTAGACGAGATTGAAGTTTTCTGCAAAAGCACAAGATGTGCATGCAAATGGTGCTTTTCGCAGAACGCGCACGTGGATTTCTACCAAACAACGTGCTAAGCATGCCGATGCTGCTCTTTTTAGCACCCGCGCACGGATTCGTGCGAAAACGCGTTTTAAGCTTGCACATGCATCTTTTGGTAGACGCGGATGAAGTTTTCTGCAAAACCACAAGATGTGCATGCAAATGGTGCTTTTGGCAGAACGCGCACGTGGATTTCTACCAAACGACGTGCTAAGCATGCCGATGCTGCTCTTTTTAGCACCCGCGCACGGATTCGTGCGAAAACGCGTTTTAAGCATGCACATGCATCTTTTGGTAGACGAGATTGAAGTTTTCTGCAAAACCACAAGATGTGCATGCAAATGGTGCTTTTGGCAGAACGCGCACGTGGATTTCTACCAAACGACGTGCTAAGCATGCCGATGCTGCTCTTTTTAGCACCCGCGCACGGATTCGCGCGAAAACGCGTTTTAAGCATGCACATGCATCTTTTGGTAGACGCGGATGAAGTTTTCTGCAAAACCACAAGATGTGCATGCAAATGATGCTTTTGGCAGAACGCGCACGTGGATTTCTACCAAACGACGTGCTAAGCATGCCGATGCTGCTCTTTTTAGCACCCGCGCACGGATTCGTGCGAAAACGCGTTTTAAGCATGCACATGCATCTTTTGGTAGACGCGGATGAAGTTTTCTGCAAAACCACAAGATGTGCATGCAAATGGTGCTTTTGGCAGAACGCGCACGTGGATTTCTACCAAACCACGTGCTAAGCATGCCGATGCTGCTCTTTTTAGCACCCGCGCACGGATTTGTGCGAAAGCGCGTTTTAAGCATGCACATGCATCTTTTGGTAGACGAGATTGAAGTTTTCTGCAAAACCACAAGATGTGCATGCAAATGGTGCTTTTCGCAGAACGCGCACGTGGATTTCTACCAAACAACGTGCTAAGCATGCCGATGCTGCTCTTTTTAGCACCCGCGCACGGATTCGTGCGAAAACGCGTTTTAAGCATGCACATGCATCTTTTGGTAGACGAGATTGAAGTTTTCTGCAAAACCACAAGATGTGCATGCAAATGGTGCTTTTGGCAGAACGCGCACGTGGATTTCTACCAAACAACGTGCTAAGCATGCCGATGCTGCTCTTTTTAGCACCCGCGCACGGATTCGTGCGAAAACGCGTTTTAAGCATGCACATGCATCTTTTGGTAGACGAGATTGAAGTTTTCTGCAAAACCACAAGATGTGCATGCAAATGGTGCTTTTGGCAGAACGCGCACGTGGATTTCTACCAAACGACGTGCTAAACATGCCGATGCTGCTCTTTTTAGCACCCGCGCACGGATTCGCGCGAAAACGCGTTTTAAGCATGCACATGCATCTTTTGGTAGACGCGGATGAAGTTTTCTGCAAAACCACAAGATGTGCATGCAAATGGTGCTTTTGGCAGAACGCGCACGTGGATTTCTACCAAACGACGTGCTAAGCATGCCGATGCTGCTCTTTTTAGCACCCGCGCACGGATTTGTGCGAAAACGCGTTTTAAGCATGCACATGCATCTTTTGGTAGACGAGATTGAAGTTTTCTGCAAAACCACAAGATGTGCATGCAAATGGTGCTTTTCGCAGAACGCGCACGTTTATTTCTACCAAACAACGTGCTAAGCATGCCGATGCTGCTCTTTTTAGCACCCGCGCACGGATTCGTGCGAAAACGCGTTTTAAGCATGCACATGCATCTTTTGGTAGACGAGATTGAAGTTTTCTGCAAAACCACAAGATGTGCATGCAAATGGTGCTTTTGGCAGAACGCGCACGTGGATTTCTACCAAACAACGTGCTAAGCATGCCGATGCTGCTCTTTTTAGCACCCGCGCACGGATTCGTGCGAAAACGCGTTTTAAGCATGCACATGCATCTTTTGGTAGACGCGGATGAAGTTTTCTGCAAAACCACAAGATGTGCATGCAAATGGTGCTTTTGGCAGAACGCGCACGTGGATTTCTACCAAACGACGTGCTAAGCATGCCGATGCTGCTCTTTTTAGCACCCACGCACGGATTCGTGCGAAAACGCGTTTTAAGCATGCACATGCATCTTTTGGTAGACGAGATTGAAGTTTTCTGCAAAACCACAAGATGTGCATGCAAATGGTGCTTTTCGCAGAACGCGCACGTGGATTTCTACCAAAGAACGTGCTAAGCATGCCGATGCTGCTCTTTTTAGCACCCGCGCACGGATTCGTGCGAAAACGCGTTTTAAGCATGCACATTCATCTTTTGGTAGACGAGATTGAAGTTTTCTGCAAAACCACAAGATGTGCATGCAAATGGTGCTTTTGGCAGAACGCGCACGTGGATTTCTACCAAACGACGTGCTAAACATGCCGATGCTGCTCTTTTTAGCACCCGCGCACGGATTCGCGCGAAAACGCGTTTTAAGCATGCACATGCATCTTTTGGTAGACGCGGATGAAGTTTTCTGCAAAACCACAAGATTTGCATGCAAATGGTGCTTTTGGCAGAACGCGCACGTGGATTTCTACCAAACGACGTGCTAAGCATGCCGATGCTGCTCTTTTTAGCACCCGCGCACGGATTTGTGCGAAAACGCGTTTTAAGCATGCACATGCATCTTTTGGTAGACGAGATTGAAGTTTTCTGCAAAACCACAAGATGTGCATGCAAATGGTGCTTTTGGCAGAACGCGCACGTGGATTTCTACCATACGACGTGCTAAGCATGCCGATGCTGCTCTTTTTAGCACCGGCGCACGGATTCGTGCGAAAACGCGTTTTAAGCATGCACGTGCATCTTTTGGTAGACGCGGATGAAGTTTTCTGCAATACCACAAGATGTGCATGCAAATGGTGCTCTTGGCAGAACGCGCACGTGGATTTCTACCAAACGACGTCCTAAGCATGCCGATGCTGCTCTTTTTAGCACCCGCGCACGGATTTGTGCGAAAACGCGTTTTAAGCATGCACATGCATCTTTTGGTAGACGAGATTGAAGTTTTCTGCAAAAGCACAAGATGTGCATGCAAATGGTGCTTTTCGCAGAACGCGCACGTGGATTTCTACCAAACAACGTGCTAAGCATGCCGATGCTGCTCTTTTTAGCACCTGCGCACGGATTCGTGCGAAAACGCGTTTTAAGCTTGCACATGCATCTTTTGGTAGACGCGGATGAAGTTTTCTGCAAAACCACAAGATGTGCATGCAAATGGTGATTTTGGCAGAACGCGCACGTGGATTTCTACCAAACGACGTGCTAAGCATGCCGATGCTGCTCTTTTTAGCACCCGCGCACGGATTCGTGCGAAAACGCGTTTTAAGCATGCACATGCATCTTTTGGTAGACGCGGATGAAGTTTTCTGCAAAACCACAAGATGTGCATGCAAATGGTGCTTTTGGCAGAACGCGCACGTGGATTTCTACCAAACGACGTGCTAAGCATGCCGATGCTGCTCTTTTTAGCACCCGCGCACGGATTCGTGCGAAAACGCGTTTTAAGCATGCACATGCATCTTTTGGTAGACGAGATTGAAGTTTTCTGCAAAACCACAAGATGTGCATGCAAATGGTGCTTTTGGCAGAACGCGCACGTGGATTTCTACCAAACGACGTGCTAAGCATGCCGATGCTGCACTTTTTAGCACCCGCGCACGGATTTGTGCGAAAACGCGACACACGCGAGACAGATGAAAACGCGTTTTAAGCATGCACATGCATCTTTTGGTAGACGAGATTGAAGTTTTCTGCAAAACCACAAGATGTGCATGCAAATGGTGCTTTTGGCAGAACGCGCACGTGGATTTCTACCAAACGACGTGCTAAGCATGCCGATGCTGCTCTTTTTAGCACCCGCGCACGGATTCGCGCGAAAACGCGTTTTAAGCATGCACATGCATCTTTTGGTAGACGCGGATGAAGTTTTCTGCAAAACCACAAGATGTGCATGCAAATGGTGCTTTTGGCAGAACGCGCACGTGGATTTCTACCAAACGACGTGCTAAGCATGCCGATGCTGCTCTTTTTAGTACCCGCGCACGGATTTGTGCGAAAACGCGTTTTTAAGCATGCACATGCATCTTTTGGTAGACGAGATTGAAGTTTTCTGCAAAACCACAAGATGTGCATGCAAATGGTGCTTTTCGCAGAACGCGCACGTGGATTTCTACCAAACAACGTGCTAAGCATGCCGATGCTGCTCTTTTTAGTACCCGCGCACGGATTCGTGCGAAAACGCGTTTTAAGCATGCACATGCATCTTTTGGTAGACGCGGATGAAGTTTTCTGCAAAACCACAAGATGTGCATGCAAATGGTGCTTTTGGCAGAACGCGCACGTGGATTTCTACCAAACGACGTGCTAAGCATGCCGATGCTGCTCTTTTTAGCACCCGCGCACGGATTCGTGCGAAAACGCGTTTTAAGCATGCACATGCATATTTTGGTAGACGCGGATGAAGTTTTCTGCAAAACCACAAGATGTGCATGCAAATGGTGCTCTTGGCAGAACGCGCACGTGGATTTCTACCAAACGACGTGCTAAGCATGCCGATGCTGCTCTTTTTAGCACCCGCGCACGGATTTGTGCGAAAACGCGTTTTAAGCATGCACATGCATCTTTTGGTAGACGAGATTGAAGTTTTCTGCAAAACCACAAGATGTGCATGCAAATGGTGCTTTTGGCAGAACGCGCACGTGGATTTCTACCAAACGACGTGCTAAGCATGCCGATGCTGCTCTTTTTAGCACCCGCGCACGGATTCGCGCGAAAACGCGTTTTAAGCATGCACATGCATCTTTTGGTAGACGCGGATGAAGTTTTCTGCAAAACCACAAGATGTGCATGCAAATGGTGCTTTTCGCAGAACGCGCACGTGGATTTCTACCAAACAACGTGCTAAGCATGCCGATGCTGCTCTTTTTAGCACCCGCGCACGGATTCGTGCGAAAACGCGTTTTAAGCATGCACATGCATCTTTTGGTAGACGAGATTGAAGTTTTCTGCAAAACCACAAGAGGTGCATGCAAATGGTGCGTTTCGCAGAACGCGCACGTGGATTTCTACCAAACAACGTGCTAAGCATGCCGATGCTGCTCTTTTTAGCACCCGCGCACGGATTCGTGCGAAAACGCGTTTTAAGCATGCACATGCATCTTTTGGTAGACGAGATTGAAGTTTTCTGCAAAACCACAAGATGTGCATGCAAATGGTGCTTTTCGCAGAACGCGCACGTGGATTTCTACCAAACAACGTGCTAAGCATGCCGATGCTGCTCTTTTAGCACCCCGCGCACGGATTCGTGCGAAAACGCGTTTTAAGCATGCACATGCATCTTTTGGTAGACGAGATTGAAGTTTTCTGCAAAACCACAAGATGTGCGTGCAAATGGTGCTTTTGGCAGAACGCGCACGTGGATTTCTACCAAACGACGTGCTAAGCATGCCGATGCTGCTCTTTTTAGCACCCGCGCACGGATTCGCCCGAAAACGCGTTTTAAGCATGCACATGCATCTTTTGGTAGACGCGGATGAAGTTTTCTGCAAAACCACAAGATGTGCATGCAAATGGTGCTTTTGGCAGAACGCGCACGTGGATTTCTACCAAACGACGTGCTAAGCATGCCGATGCTGCTCTTTTTAGTACCCGCGCACGGATTTGTGCGAAAACGCGTTTTAAGCATGCACATGCATCTTTTGGTAGACGAGATTGAAGTTTTCTGCAAAACCACAAGATGTGCATGCAAATGGTGCTTTTCGCAGAACGCGCACGTGGATTTCTACCAAACGACGTGCTAAGCATGCCGATGCTGCTCTTTTTAGCACCCGCGCACGGATTCGTGCGAAAACGCGTTTTAAGCATGCACATGCATCTTTTGGTAGACGAGATTGAAGTTTTCTGCAAAACCACAAGATGTGCATGCAAATGGTGCGTTTCGCAGAACGCGCACGTGGATTTCTACCAAACAACGTGCTAAGCATGCCGATGCTGCTCTTTTTAGCACCCACGCACGGATTCGTGCGAAAACGCGTTTTAAGCATGCACATGCATCTTTTGGTAGACGAGATTGAAGTTTTCTGCAAAACCACAAGATGTGCATGCAAATGGTGCTTTTCGCAGAACGCGCACGTGGATTTCTACCAAACAACGTGCTAAGCATGCCGATGCTGCTCTTTTTAGCACCCGCGCACGGATTCGTGCGAAAACGCGTTTTAAGCATGCACATGCATCTTTTGGTAGACGAGATTGAAGTTTTCTGCAAAACCACAAGATGTGCATGCAAATGGTGCTTTTGGCAGAACGCGCACGTGGATTTCTACCAAACGACGTGCTAAGCATGCCGATGCTGCTCTTTTTAGCACCCGCGCACGGATTCGCGCGAAAACGCGTTTTAAGCATGCACATGCATCTTTTGGTAGACGCGGATGAAGTTTTCTGCAAAACCACAAGATGTGCATGCAAATGGTGCTTTTGGCAGAACGCGCACGTGGATTTCTACCAAACGACGTGCTAAGCATGCCGATGCTGCTCTTTTTAGCACCCGCGCACGGATTTGTGCGAAAACGCGTTTTAAGCATGCACATGCATCTTTTGGTAGACGAGATTGAAGTTTTCTGGAAAACCACAAGATGTGCATGCAAATGGTGCTTTTCGCAGAACGCGCACGTGGATTTCTACCAAACAACGTGCTAAGCATGCCGATGCTGCTCTTTTTAGCACCCGTGCACGGATTCGTGCGAAAACGCGTTTTAAGCATGCACATGCATCTTTTGGTAGACGCGGATGAAGTTTTCTGCAAAACCACAAGATGTGCATGCAAATGGTGCTTTTGGCAGAACGCGCACTTGGATTTCTACCAAACGACGTGCTAAGCATGCCGATGCTGCTCTTTTTAGCACCCGCGCACGGATTCGTGCGGAAAACGCGTTTTAAGCATGCACATGCATCTTTTGGTAGACGCGGATGAAGTTTTCTGGAAAACCACAAGATGTGCATGCAAATGGTGCTCTTGGCAGAACGCGCACGTGGATTTCTACCAAACGACGTGCTAAGCATGCCGATGCTGCTCTTTTTAGCACCCGCGCACGGATTTGTGCGAAAACGCGTTTTAAGCATGTACATGCATCCTTTGGTAGACGAGATTGAAGTTTTCTGCAAAACCACAAGATGTGCATGCAAATGGTGCTTTTCGCAGAACGCGCACGTGGATTTCTACCAAACAACGTGCTAAGCATGCCGATGCTGCTCTTTTTAGCACCCGCGCACGGATTCGTGCGAAAACGCGTTTTAAGCATGCACATGCATCTTTTGGTAGACGAGATTGAAGTTTTCTGCAAAAGCACAAGATGTGCATGCAAATGGTGCTTTTCGCAGAACGCGCACGTGGATTTCTACCAAACAACGTGCTAAGCATGCCGATGCTGCTCTTTTTAGCACCCGCGCACGGATTCGTGCGAAAAGGCGTTTTTAAGCATGCACATGCATCTTTTGGTAGACGAGATTGAAGTTTTCTGCAAAACCACAAGATGTGCATGCAAATGGTGCTTTTCGCAGAACGCGCACGTGGATTTCTACCAAACAACGTGCTAAGCATGCCGATGCTGCTCTTTTTAGCACCCGCGCACGGATTCGTGCGAAAACGCGTTTTAAGCATGCACATGCATCTTTTGGTAGACGAGATTGAAGTTTTCTGCAAAACCACAAGATGTGCATGCAAATGGTGGTTTTCGCAGAACGCCCACGTGGATTTCTACCAAAGAACGTGCTAAGCATGCCGATGCTGCTCTTTTTAGCACCCGCGCACGGATTTGTGCGAAAACGCGTTTTCAGCATGCACATGCATCTTTTGGTAGACGAGGTTGAAGTTTTCTGCAAAACCACAAGATGTGCATGCAAATGGTGCTTTTCGCAGAACGCGCACGTGGATTTCTACCAAACAACGTGCTAAGCATGCCGATGCTGCTCTTTTTAGCACCCGCGCACGGATTCGTGCGAAAACGCGTTTTAAGCATGCACATGCATCTTTTGGTAGACGAGATTGAAGTTTTCTGCAAAACCACAAGATGTGCATGCAAATGGTGCTTTTCGCAGAACGTGCACGTGGATTTCTACCAAACAACGTGCTAAGCATGCCGATGCTGCTCTTTTTAGCACCCGCGCACGGATTCGTGCGAAAACGCGTTTTAAGCATGCACATGCATCTTTTGGTAGACGAGATTGAAGTTTTCTGCAAAACCACAAGATGTGCATGCAAATGGTGCTTTTCGCAGAACGCGCACGTGGATTTCTACTAAACAACGTGCTAAGCATGCCGATGCTGCTCTTTTTAGCACCCGCGCACGGATTCGTGCGAAAACGCGTTTTAAGCATGCACATGCATCTTTTGGTAGACGAGATTGAAGTTTTCTGCAAAACCACAAGATGTGCATGCAAATGGTGCTTTTGGCAGAACGCGCACGTGGATTTCTACCAAACGACGTGCTAAACATGCCGATGCTGCTCTTTTTAGCACCCGCGCACGGATTCGCGCGAAAACGCGTTTTAAGCATGCACATGCATCTTTTGGTAGACGCGGATGAAGTTTTCTGCAAAACCACAAGATGTGCATGCAAATGGTGCTTTTGGCAGAACGCGCACGTGGATTTCTACCAAACGACGTGCTAAGCATGCCGATGCTGCTCTTTTTAGCACCCGCGCACGGATTTGTGCGAAAACGCGTTTTAAGCATGCACATGCATCTTTTGGTAGACGAGATTGAAGTTTTCTGCAAAACCACAAGATGTGCATGCAAATGGTGCTTTTCGCAGAACGCGCACGTGGATTTCTACCAAACAATGTGCTAAGCATGCCGATGCTGCTCTTTTTAGCACCCGCGCACGGATTCGTGCGAAAACGCGTTTTTAAGCATGCACATGCATCTTTTGGTAGACGCGGATGAAGTTTTCTGCAAAACCACAAGATGTGCATGCAAATGGTGCTTTTGGCAGAACGCGCACGTGGATTTCTACCAAACGACGTGCTAAGAATGCCGATGCTGCTCTTTTTAGCACCCGCGCACGGATTCGTGCGAAAACGCGTTTTAAGCATGCACATGCATCTTTTGGTAGACGCGGATGAAGTTTTCTGCAAAACCACAATATGTGCATGCAAATGGTGCTCTTGGCAGAACCCGCACGTGGATTTCTACCAAACGACGTGCTAAGCATGCCGATGCTGCTCTTTTTAGCACCCGCGCACGGATTTGTGCGAAAACGCGTTTTAAGCATGCACATGCATCTTTTGGTAGACGAGATTGAAGTTTTCTGCAAAACCACAAGATGTGCATGCAAATGGTGCTTTTCGCAGAACGCGCACGTGGATTTCTACCAAACAACGTGCTAAGCATGCCGATGCTGCTCTTTTTAGCACCCGCGCACGGATTCGTGCGAAAACGCGTTTTGAGCATGCACATGCATCTTTTGGTAGACGAGATTGAAGTTTTCTGCAAAACCACAAGATGTGCATGCAAATGGTGCTTTTCGCAGAACGCGCGCGTGGATTTCTACCAAACAACGTGCTAAGCATGCCGATGCTGCTCTTTTTAGCACCCGCGCACGGATTCGTGCGAAAACGCGTTTTAAGCATGCACATGCATCTTTTGGTAGACGAGATTGAAGTTTTCTGCAAAACCACAAGATGCGCATGCAAATGGTGCTTTTGGCAGAACGCGCACGTGGATTTCTACCAAACAACGTGCTAAGCATGCCGATGCTGCTCTTTTTAGCACCCGCGCACGGATTCGTGCGAAAACGCGTTTTAAGCATGCACATGCATCTTTTGGTAGACGAGATTGAAGTTTTCTGCAAAACCACAAGATGTGCATGCAAATGGTGCTTTTGGCAGAACGCGCACGTGGATTTCTACCAAACGACGTGCTAAACATGCCGATGCTGCTCTTTTTAGCACCCGCGCACGGATTCGCGCGAAAACGCGTTTTAAGCATGCACATGCATCTTTTGGTAGACGCGGATGAAGTTTTCTGCAAAACCACAAGATGTGCATGCAAATGGTGCTTTTGGCAGAACGCGCACGTGGATTTCTACCAAACGACGTGCTAAGCATGCCGATGCTGCTCTTTTTAGCACCCGCGCACGGATTTGTGCGAAAACGCGTTTTAAGCATGCACATGCATCTTTTGGTAGACGAGATTGAAGTTTTCTGCAAAACCACAAGATGTGCATGCAAATGGTGCTTTTCGCAGAACGCGCACGTTTATTTCTACCAAACAACGTGCTAAGCATGCCGATGCTGCTCTTTTTAGCACCCGCGCACGGATTCGTGCGAAAACGCGTTTTAAGCATGCACATGCATCTTTTGGTAGACGAGATTGAAGTTTTCTGCAAAACCTCAAGATGTGCATGCAAATGGTGCTTTTGGCAGAACGCGCACGTGGATTTCTACCAAACAACGTGCTAAGCATGCCGATGCTGCTCTTTTTAGCACCCGCGCACGGATTCGTGCGAAAACGCGTTTTAAGCATGCACATGCATCTTTTGGTAGACGCGGATGAAGTTTTCTGCAAAACCACAAGATGTGCATGCAAATGGTGCTTTTGGCAGAACGCGCACATGGATTTCTACCAAACGACGTGCTAAGCATGCCGATGCTGCTCTTTTTAGCACCCGCGCACGGATTTGTGCGAAAACGCGTTTTAAGCATGCACATGCATCTTTTGGTAGACGAGATTGAAGTTTTCTGCAAAACCACAAGATGTGCATGCAAATGGTGCTTTTCGCAGAACGCGCACGTAGATTTCTACCAAACAACGTGCTAAGCATGCCGATGCTGCTCTTTTTAGCACCCACGCACGGATTCGTGCGAAAACGCATTTTAAGCATGCACATGCATCTTTTGGTAGACGAGATTGAAGTTTTCTGCAAAACCACAAGATGTGCATGCAAATGGTGCTTTTCGCAGAACGCGCACGTGGATTTCTACCAAACAACGTGCTAAGCATGCCGATGCTGCTCTTTTTAGCACCCGCGCACGGATTCGTGCGAAAACGCGTTTTAAGCATGCACATGCATCTTGTGGTAGACGAGATTGAAGTTTTCTGCAAAACCACAAGATGTGCATGCAAATGGTGCTTTTGGCAGAACGCGCACGTGGATTTCTACCAAACGACGTGCTAAACATGCCGATGCTGCTCTTTTTAGCACCCGCGCACGGATTCGCGCGAAAACGCGTTTTAAGCATGCACATGCATCTTTTGGTAGACGCGGATGAAGTTTTCTGCAAAACCACAAGATGTGCATGCAAATGGTGCTTTTGGCAGAACGCGCACGTGGATTTCTACCAAACGACGTGCTAAGCATGCCGATGCTGCTCTTTTTAGCACCCGCGCACGGATTTGTGCGAAAACGCGTTTTAAGCATGCACATGCATCTTTTGGTAGACGAGATTGAAGTTTTCTGCAAAACCACAAGATGTGCATGCAAATGGTGCTTTTGGCAGAACGCGCACGTGGATTTCTACCAAACGACGTGCTAAGCATGCCGATGCTGCTCTTTTTAGCACCCGCGCACGGATTCGTGCGAAAACGCGTTTTAAGCATGCACATGCATCTTTTGGTAGACGCGGATGAAGTTTTCTGCAATACCACAAGATGTGCATGCAAATGGTGCTCTTGGCAGAACGCGCACGTGGATTTCTACCAAACGACGTGCTAAGCATGCCGATGCTGCTCTTTTTAGCACCCGCGCACGGATTTGTGCGAAAACGCGTTTTAAGCATGCACATGCATCTTTTGGTAGACGAGATTGAAGTTTTCTGCAAAAGCACAAGATGTGCATGCAAATGGTGCTTTTCGCAGAACGCGCACGTGGATTTCTACCAAACAACGTGCTAAGCATGCCGATGCTGCTCTTTTTAGCACCCGCGCACGGATTTGTGCGAAAACGCGTTTTAAGCATGCACATGCATCTTTTGGTAGACGAGATTGAAGTTTTCTGCAAAAGCACAAGATGTGCATGCAAATGGTGCTTTTCGCAGAACGCGCACGTGGATTTCTACCAAACAACGTGCTAAGCATGCCGATGCTGCTCTTTTTAGCACCCGCGCACGGATTTGTGCGAAAACGCGTTTTAAGCATGCGCATGCATCTTTTGGTAGACGAGATTGAAGTTTTCTGCAAAACCACAAGATGTGCATGCAAATGGTGCTTTTCGCAGAACGCGCACGTGGATTTCTACCAAACAACGTGCTAGGCATGCCGATGCTGCTCTTTTTAGCACCCGCGCACGGATTCGTGCGAAAACGCGTTTTAAGCATGCACATGCATCTTTTGGTAGACGCGGATGAAGTTTTCTGCAAAACCACAAGATGTGCATGCAAATGGTGCTTTTGGCAGAACGCGCACGTGGATTTCTACCAAACGACGTGCTAAGCATGCCGATGCTGCTCTTTTTAGCACCCGCGCACGGATTCATGCGAAAACGCGTTTTAAGCATGCACATGCATCTTTTGGTAGACGCGGATGAAGTTTTCTGCAAAACCACAAAATGTGCATGCAAATGGTGCTCTTGGCAGAACGCGCACGTGGATTTCTACCAAACGACGTGCTAAGCATGCCGATGCTGCTCTTTTTAGCACCCGCGCACGGATTTGTGCGAAAACGCGTTTTAAGCATGCACATGCATCTTTTGGTAGACGAGATTGAAGTTTTCTGCAAAACCACAAGATGTGCATGCAAATGGTGCTTTTCGCAGAACGCGCACGTGGATTTCTACCAAACGACGTGCTAAGCATGCCGATGCTGCTTTTTTTAGCACCCGCGCACGGATTTGTGCGAAAACGCGTTTTAAGCATGCACATGCATCTTTTGGTAGACGAGATTGAAGTTTTCTGCAAAACCACAAGATGTGCATGCAAATGGTGCTTTTCGCAGAACGCGCACGTGGATTTCTACCAAACAACGTGCTAAGCATGCCGATGCTGCTCTTTTTAGCACCCGCGCACGGATTCGTGCGAAAACGCGTTTTAAGCATGCACATGCATCTTTTGGTAGACGAGATTGAAGTTTTCCGCAAAACCACAAGATGTGCATGCAAATGGTGCTTTTCGCAGAACGCGCACGTGGATTTCTACCAAACATCGTGCTAAGCATGCCGATGCTGCTCTTTTTAGCACCCGCGCACGGATTCGTGCGAAAACGCGTTTTAAGCATGCACATGCATCTTTTGGTAGTCGCGGATGAAGTTTTCTGCAAAACCACAAGATGTGCATGCAAATGGTGCTTTTGGCAGAACGCGCACGTGGATTTCTACCAAACGACGTGCTAAGCATGCCGATGCTGCTCTTTTTAGCACCCGTGCACGGATTTGTGCGAAAACGCGTTTTAAGCATGCACATGCATCTTTTGGTAGACGAGATTGAAGTTTTCTGCAATACCACAAGATGTGCATGCAAATGGTGCTCTTGGCAGAACGCGCACGTGGATTTCTACCAAACGACGTGCTAAGCATGCCGATGCTGCTCTTTTTAGCACCCGCGCACGGATTTGTGCGAAAACGCGTTTTAAGCATGCACATGCATCTTTTGGTAGACGAGATTGAAGTTTTCTGCAAAAGCACAAGATGTGCATGCAAATGGTGCTTTTCGCAGAACGCGCACGTGGATTTCTACCAAACAACGTGCTAAGCATGCCGATGCTGCTCTTTTTAGCACCCGCGCACGGATTCGTGCGGAAAACGCGTTTTAAGCTTGCACATGCATCTTTTGGTAGACGCGGATGAAGTTTTCTGCAAAACCACAAGATGTGCATGCAAATGGTGCTTTTGGCAGAACGCGCACGTGGATTTCTACCAAACGACGTGCTAAGCATGCCGATGCTGCTCTTTTTAGCACCCGCGCACGGATTCGTGCGAAAACGCGTTTTAAGCATGCACATGCATCTTTTGGTAGACGCGGATGAAGTTTTCTGCAAAACCACAAGATGTGCATGCAAATGGTGCTCTTGGCAGAACGCGCACGTGGATTTCTACCAAACGACGTGCTAAGCATGCCGATGCTGCTCTTTTTAGCACCCGCGCACGGATTCGTGCGAAAACGCGTTTTAAGCATGCACATGCATCTTTTGGTAGACGAGATTGAAGTTTTCTGCAAAACCACAAGATGTGCATGCAAATGGTGCTTTTCGCAGAACGCGCACGTGGATTTCTACCAAACAACGTGCTAAGCATGCCGATGCTGCTCTTTTTAGCACCCGCGCACGGATTCGTGCGAAAACGCGTTTTAAGCATGCACATGCATCTTTTGGTAGACGAGATTGAAGTTTTCTGCAAAACCACAAGATGTGCATGCAAATGGTGCTTTTCGCAGAACGCGCACGTGGATTTCTACCAAACAACGTGCTAAGCATGCCGATGCTGCTCTTTTTAGCACCCGCGCACGGATTCGTGCGAAAACGCGTTTTAAGCATGCGCATGCATCTTTTGGTAGACGCGGATGAAGTTTTCTGCAAAACCACAAGATGTGCATGCAAATGGTGCTTTTGGCAGAACGCGCACGTGGATTTCTACAGAACGACGTGCTAAGCATGCCGATGCTGCTATTTTTAGCACCCGCGCACGGATTCGTGCGAAAACGCGTTTTAAGCATGCACATGCATCTTTTGGTAGACGCGGATGAAGTTTTCTGCAAAACCACAAGATGTGCATGCAAATGGTGCTTTTGGCAGAACGCGCACGTGGATTTCTACCAAACGACGTGCTAAGCATGCCGATGCTGCTCTTTTTAGCACCCGCGCACGGATTCGTGCGAAAACGCGTTTTAAGCATGCACATGCATCTTTTGGTAGACGCGGATGAAGTTTTCTGCAATACCACAAGATGTGCATGCAAATGGTGCTCTTGGCAGAACGCGCACGTGGATTTCTACCAAACGACGTGCTAAGCATGCCGATGCTGCTCTTTTTAGCACCCGCGCACGGATTTGTGCGAAAACGCGTTTTAAGCATGCACATGCATCTTTTGGTAGACGAGATTGAAGTTTTCTGCAAAAGCACAAGATGTGCATGCAAATGGTGCTTTTCGCAGAACGCGCACGTGGATTTCTACAAAACAACGTGCTAAGCATGCCGATGCTGCTCTTTTTAGCACCCGCGCACGGATTCGTGCGAAAACGCGTTTTAAGCTTGCACATGCATCTTTTGGTAGACGCGGATGAAGTTTTCTGCAAAACCACAAGATGTGCATGCAAATGGTGCTTTTGGCAGAACGCGCACGTGGATTTCTACCAAACGACGTGCTAAGCATGCCGATGCTGCTCTTTTTAGCACCCGCGCACGGATTCGTGCGAAAACGCGTTTTAAGCATGCACATGCATCTTTTGGTAGACGCGGATGAAGTTTTCTGCAAAACCACAAGATGTGCATGCAAATGGTGCTCTTGGCAGAACGCGCACGTGGATTTCTACCAAACGACGTGCTAAGCATGCCGATGCTGCTCTTTTTAGCACCCGCGCACGGATTTGTGCGAAAACGCGTTTTTAAGCATGCACATGCATCTTTTGGTAGACGAGATTGAAGTTTTCTGCAAAACCACAAGATGTGCATGCAAATGGTGCTTTTGGCAGAACGCGCACGTGGATTTCTACCAAACGACGTGCTAAGCATGCCGATGCTGCTCTTTTTAGCACCCGCGCACGGATTCGCGCGAAAACGCGTTTTAAGCATGCACATGCATCTTTTGGTAGACGCGGATGAAGTTTTCTGCAAAACCACAAGATGTGCATGCAAATGGTGCTTTTGGCAGAACGCGCACGTGGATTTCTACCAAACGACGTGCTAAGCATGCCGATGCTGCTCTTTTTAGCACCCGCGCACGGATTTGTGCGAAAACGCGTTTTAAGCATGCACACGCATCTTTTGGTAGACGAGATTGAAGTTTTCTGCAAAACCACAAGATGTGCATGCAAATGGTGCTTTTCGCAGAACGCGCACGTGGATTTCTACCAAACAACGTGCTAAGCATGCCGATGCTGCTCTTTTTAGCACCCGCGCACGGATTCGTGCGAAAACGCGTTTTAAGCATGCACATGCATCTTTTGGTAGACGAGATTGAAGTTTTCTGCAAAACCACAAGATGTGCATGCAAATGGTGCTTTTCGCAGAACGCGCACGTGGATTTCTACCAAACAACGTGCTAAGCATGCCGATGCTGCTCTTTTTAGCACCCGCGCACGGATTCGTGCGAAAACGCGTTTTAAGCATGCACATGCATCTTTTGGTAGACGAGATTGAAGTTTTCTGCAAAACCACAAGATGTGCATGCAAATGGTGCTTTTCGCAGAACGCGCACGTGGATTTCTACCAAACAACGTGCTAAGCATGCCGATGCTGCTCTTTTTAGCACCCGCGCACGGATTCCTGCGAAAACGCGTTTTAAGCATGCACATGCATCTTTTGGTAGACGAGATTGAAGTTTTCTGCAAAACCACAAGATGTGCATGCAAATGGTGCTTTTCGCAGAACGCGCACGTGGATTTCTACCAAACAACGTGCTAAGCATGCCGATGCTGCTCTTTTTAGCACCCGCGCACGGATTCGTGCGAAAACGCGTTTTAAGCATGCACATGCATCTTTTGGTAGACGAGATTGAAGTTTTCTGCAAAACCACAAGATGTGCATGCAAATGGTGCTTTTCGCAGAACGCGCACGTGGATTTCTACCAAACAACGTGCTAAGCATTCCGATGCTGCTCTTTTTAGCACCCGCGCACGGATTCGTGCGAAAACGCGTTTTAAGCATGCGCATGCATCTTTTGGTAGACGCGGATGAAGTTTTCTGCAAAACCACAAGATGTGTATGCAAATGGTGCTTTTGGCAGAACGCGCACGTGGATTTCTACAGAACGACGTGCTAAGCATGCCGATGCTGCTCTTTTTAGCACCCGCGCACGGATTCGTGCGAAAACGCGTTTTAAGCATGCACATGCATCTTTTGGTAGACGCGGATGAAGTTTTCTGCAAAACCACAAGATGTGCATGCAAATGGTGCTTTTGGCAGAACGCGCACGTGGATTTCTACCAAACGACGTGCTAAGCATGCCGATGCTGCTCTTTTTAGCACCCGCGCACGGATTCGTGCGAAAACGCGTTTTAAGCATGCACATGCATCTTTTGTTAGACGCGGATGAAGTTTTCTGCAAAACCACAAGATGTGCATGCAAATGGTGCTCTTGGCAGAACGCGCACGTTGATTTCTACAAAACGACGTGCTAAGCATGCCGATGCTGCACTTTTTAGCACCCGCGCACGGATTTGTGCGAAAACGCGTTTTAAGCATGCACATGCATCTTTTGGTAGACGAGATTGAAGTTTTCTGCAAAACCACAAGATGTGCATGCAAATGGTGCTTTTGGCAGAACGCGCACGTGGATTTCTACCAAACGAAGTGCTAAGCATGCCGATGCTGCTCTTTTTAGCACCCGCGCACGGATTCGCGCGAAAACGCGTTTTAAGCATGCACATGCATCTTTTGGTAGACGCGGATGAAGTTTTCTGCAAAACAACAAGATGTGCATGCAAATGGTGCTTTTGGCAGAACGCGCACGTGGATTTCTACCAAACGACGTGCTAAGCATGCCGATGCTGCTCTTTTTAGTACCCGCGCACGGATTTGTGCGAAAACGCGTTTTAAGCATGCACATGCATCTTTTGGTAGACGAGATTGAAGTTTTCTGCAAAACCACAAGATGTGCATGCAAATGGTGCTTTTCGCAGAACGCGCACGTGGATTTCTACCAAACAACGTGCTAAGCATGCCGATGCTGCTCTTTTTAGCACCCGCGCACGGATTCGTGCGAAAACGCGTTTTAAGCATGCACATGCATCTTTTGGTAGACGCGGATGAAGTTTTCTGCAAAACCACAAGATGTGCATGCAAATGGTGCTTTTGGCAGAACGCGCACGTGGATTTCTACCAAACGACGTGCTAAGCATGCCGATGCTGCTCTTTTTAGCACCCGCGCACGGATTCGTGCGAAAACGCGTTTTAAGCATGCACATGCATATTTTGGTAGACGCGGATGAAGTTTTCTGCAAAACCACAAGATGTGCATGCAAATGGTGCTCTTGGCAGAACGCGCACGTGGATTTCTACCAAACGACGTGCTAAGCATGCCGATGCTGCTCTTTTTAGCACCCGCGCACGGATTCGCGCGAAAACGCGTTTTAAGCATGCACATGCATCTTTTGGTAGACGCGGATGAAGTTTTCTGCAAAACCACAAGATGTGCATGCAAATGATGCGTTTCGCAGAACGCGCACGTGGATTTCTACCAAACAACGTGCTAAGCATGCCGATGCTGCTCTTTTTAGCACCCGCGCACGGATTCGTGCGAAAACGCGTTTTAAGCATGCACATGCATCTTTTGGTAGACGAGATTGAAGTTTTCTGCAAAACCACAAGATGTGCATGCAAATGGTGCTTTTCGCAGAACGCGCACGTGGATTTCTACCAAACAACGTGCTAAGCATGCCGATGCTGCTCTTTTTAGCACCCGCGCACGGATTCGTGCGAAAACGCGTTTTAAGCATGCACATGCATCTTTTGGTAGACGAGATTGAAGTTTTCTGCAAAACCACAAGATGTGCATGCAAATGGTGCTTTTCGCAGAACGCGCACGTGGATTTCTACCAAACAACGTGCGAAGCATGCCGATGCTGCTCTTTTTAGCACCCGCGCACGGATTCGTGCGAAAACGCGTTTTAAGCATGCACATGCATCTTTTGGTAGACGAGATTGAAGTTTTCTGCAAAACCACAAGATGTGCATGCAAATGGTGCTTTTGGCAGAACGCGCACGTGGATTTCTACCAAACAACGTGCTAAGCATGCCGATGCTGCTCTTTTTAGCACCCGCGCACGGATTCGTGCGAAAACGCGTTTTAAGCATGCACATGCATCTTTTGGTAGACGCGGATGAAGTTTTCTGCAAAACCACAAGTTGTGCATGCAAATGGTGCTTTTGGCAGAACGCGCACGTGGATTTCTACCAAACGACGCGCTAAGCATGCCGATGCTGCTCTTTTTAGCACCCGCGCACGGATTTGTGCGAAAACGCGTTTTAAGCATGCACATGCATCTTTTGGTAGACGAGATTGAAGTTTTCTGCAAAACCACAAGATGTGCATGCAAATGGTGCTTTTCACAGAACGCGCACGTGGATTTCTACCAAACAACGTGCTAAGCATGCCGATGCTGCTCTTTTTAGCACCCGCGCACGGATTCGCGCGAAAACGCGTTTTAAGCATGCACATGCAACTTTTGGTAGACGCGGATGAAGTTTTCTGCAAAACCACAAGATGTGCATGCAAATGGTGCTTTTGGCAGAACGCGCACGTGGATTTCTACCAAACGACGTGCTAAGCATGCCGATGCTGCTCTTTTTAGCACCCGCGCACGGATTTGTGCGAAAACGCGTTTTAAGCATGCACATGCATCTTTTGGTAGACGAGATTGAAGTTTTCTGCAAAACCACAAGATGTGCATGCAAATGGTGCTTTTGGCAGAACGCGCACGTGGATTTCTACCAAACGACGTGCTAAGCATGCCGATGCTGCTCTTTTTAGCACCCGCGCACGGATTCGTGCGAAAACGCGTTTTAAGCATGCACATGCATCTTTTGGTAGACGCGGATGAAGTTTTCTGCAATACCACAAGATGTGCACGCAAATGGTGCTCTTGGCAGAACGCGCACGTGGATTTCTACCAAACGACGTGCTAAGCATGCCGATGCTGCTCTTTTTAGCACCCGCGCACGGATTTGTGCGAAAACGCGTTTTAAGCATGCACATGCATCTTTTGGTAGACGAGATTGAAGTTTTCTGCAAAAGCACAAGATGTGCATGCAAATGGTGCTTTTCGCAGAACGCGCACGTGGATTTCTACCAAACAACGTGCTAAGCATGCCGATGCTGCTCTTTTTAGCACCCGCGCACGGATTCGTGCGAAAACGCGTTTTAAGCTTGCACATGCATCTTTTGGTAGACGCGGATGAAGTTTTCTGCAAAACCACAAGATGTGCATGCAAATGGTACTTTTGGCAGAACGCGCACGTGGATTTCTACCAAACGACGTGCTAAGCATGCCGATGCTGCTCTTTTTAGTACCCGCGCACGGATTTGTGCGAAAACGCGTTTTAAGCATGCACATGCATCTTTTGGTAGACGAGATTGAAGTTTTCTGCAAAACCACAAGATGTGCATGCAAATGGTGCTTTTCGCAGAACGCGCACGTGGATTTCTACCAAACCACGTGCTAAGCATGCCGATGCTGCTCTTTTTAGCCCCCGCGCACGGATTCGTGCGAAAACGCGTTTTAAGCATGCACATGCATCTTTTGGTAGACGCGGATGAAGTTTTCTGCAAAACCACAAGATGTGCATGCAAATGGTGCTTTTGGCAGAACGCGCACGTGGATTTCTACCAAGCGACGTGCTAAGCATGCCGATGCTGCTCTTTTTAGCACCCGCGCACGGATTCGTGCGAAAACGCGTTTTAAGCATGCACATGCATATTTTGGTAGACGCGGATGAAGTTTTCTGCAAAACCACAAGATGTGCATGCAAATGGTGCTCTTGGCAGAACGCGCACGTGGATTTCTACCAAACGACGTGCTAAGCATGCCGATGCTGCTCTTTTTAGCACCCGCGCACGGATTCGCGCGAAAACGCGTTTTAAGCATGCACATGCATCTTTTGGTAGACGCGGATGAAGTTTTCTGCAAAACCACAAGATGTGCATGCAAATGGTGCTTTTCGCAGAACGCGCACGTGGATTTCTACCAAACAACGTGCTAAGCATGCCGATGCTGCTCTTTTTAGCACCCGCGCACGGATTCGTGCGAAAACGCGTTTTAAGCATGCACATGCATCTTTTGGTAGACGAGATTGAAGTTTTCTGCAAAACCACAAGATGTGCATGCAAATGATGCGTTTCGCAGAACGCGCACGTGGATTTCTACCAAACAACGTGCTAAGCATGCCGATGCTGCTCTTTTTAGCACCCGCGCACGGATTCGTGCGAAAACGCGTTTTAAGCATGCACATGCATCTTTTGGTAGACGAGATTGAAGTTTTCTGCAAAACCACAAGATGTGCATGCAAATGGTGCTTTTCGCAGAACGCGCACGTGGATTTCTACCAAACAACGTGCTAAGCATGCCGATGCTGCTCTTTTTAGCACCCGCGCACGGATTCGTGCGAAAACGCGTTTTAAGCATGCACATGCATCTTTTGGTAGACGAGATTGAAGTTTTCTGCAAAACCACAAGATGTGCATGCAAATGGTGCTTTTCGCAGAACGCGCACGTGGATTTCTACCAAACAACGTGCGAAGCATGCCGATGCTGCTCTTTTTAGCACCCGCGCACGGATTCGTGCGAAAACGCGTTTTAAGCATGCACATGCATCTTTTGGTAGACGAGATTGAAGTTTTCTGCAAAACCACAAGATGTGCATGCAAATGGTGCTTTTGGCAGAACGCGCACGTGGATTTCTACCAAACAACGTGCTAAGCATGCCGATGCTGCTCTTTTTAGCACCCGCGCACGGATTCGTGCGAAAACGCGTTTTAAGCATGCACATGCATCTTTTGGTAGACGCGGATGAAGTTTTCTGCAAAACCACAAGTTGTGCATGCAAATGGTGCTTTTGGCAGAACGCGCACGTGGATTTCTACCAAACGACGCGCTAAGCATGCCGATGCTGCTCTTTTTAGCACCCGCGCACGGATTTGTGCGATAACGCGTTTTAAGCATGCACATGCATCTTTTGGTAGACGAGATTGAAGTTTTCTGCAAAACCACAAGATGTGCATGCAAATGGTGCTTTTCACAGAACGCGCACGTGGATTTCTACCAAACAACGTGCTAAGCATGCCGATGCTGCTCTTTTTAGCACCCGCGCACGGATTCGCGCGAAAACGCGTTTTAAGCATGCACATGCAACTTTTGGTAGACGCGGATGAAGTTTTCTGCAAAACCACAAGATGTGCATGCAAATGGTGCTTTTGGCAGAACGCGCACGTGGATTTCTACCAAACGACGTGCTAAGCATGCCGATGCTGCTCTTTTTAGCACCCGCGCACGGATTTGTGCGAAAACGCGTTTTAAGCATGCACATGCATCTTTTGGTAGACGAGATTGAAGTTTTCTGCAAAACCACAAGATGTGCATGCAAATGGTGCTTTTGGCAGAACGCGCACGTGGATTTCTACCAAACGACGTGCTAAGCATGCCGATGCTGCTCTTTTTAGCACCCGCGCACGGATTCGTGCGAAAACGCGTTTTAAGCATGCACATGCATCTTTTGGTAGACGCGGATGAAGTTTTCTGCAATACCACAAGATGTGCACGCAAATGGTGCTCTTGGCAGAACGCGCACGTGGATTTCTACCAAACGACGTGCTAAGCATGCCGATGCTGCTCTTTTTAGCACCCGCGCACGGATTTGTGCGAAAACGCGTTTTAAGCATGCACATGCATCTTTTGGTAGACGAGATTGAAGTTTTCTGCAAAAGCACAAGATGTGCATGCAAATGGTGCTTTTCGCAGAACGCGCACGTGGATTTCTACCAAACAACGTGCTAAGCATGCCGATGCTGCTCTTTTTAGCACCCGCGCACGGATTCGTGCGAAAACGCGTTTTAAGCTTGCACATGCATCTTTTGGTAGACGCGGATGAAGTTTTCTGCAAAACCACAAGATGTGCATGCAAATGGTACTTTTGGCAGAACGCGCACGTGGATTTCTACCAAACGACGTGCTAAGCATGCCGATGCTGCTCTTTTTAGTACCCGCGCACGGATTTGTGCGAAAACGCGTTTTAAGCATGCACATGCATCTTTTGGTAGACGAGATTGAAGTTTTCTGCAAAACCACAAGATGTGCATGCAAATGGTGCTTTTCGCAGAACGCGCACGTGGATTTCTACCAAACCACGTGCTAAGCATGCCGATGCTGCTCTTTTTAGCCCCCGCGCACGGATTCGTGCGAAAACGCGTTTTAAGCATGCACATGCATCTTTTGGTAGACGCGGATGAAGTTTTCTGCAAAACCACAAGATGTGCATGCAAATGGTGCTTTTGGCAGAACGCGCACGTGGATTTCTACCAAGCGACGTGCTAAGCATGCCGATGCTGCTCTTTTTAGCACCCGCGCACGGATTCGTGCGAAAACGCGTTTTAAGCATGCACATGCATATTTTGGTAGACGCGGATGAAGTTTTCTGCAAAACCACAAGATGTGCATGCAAATGGTGCTCTTGGCAGAACGCGCACGTGGATTTCTACCAAACGACGTGCTAAGCATGCCGATGCTGCTCTTTTTAGCACCCGCGCACGGATTCGCGCGAAAACGCGTTTTAAGCATGCACATGCATCTTTTGGTAGACGCGGATGAAGTTTTCTGCAAAACCACAAGATGTGCATGCAAATGGTGCTTTTCGCAGAACGCGCACGTGGATTTCTACCAAACAACGTGCTAAGCATGCCGATGCTGCTCTTTTTAGCACCCGCGCACGGATTCGTGCGAAAACGCGTTTTAAGCATGCACATGCATCTTTTGGTAGACGAGATTGAAGTTTTCTGCAAAACCACAAGATGTGCATGCAAATGGTGCGTTTCGCAGAACGCGCACGTGGATTTCTACCAAACAACGTGCTAAGCATGCCGATGCTGCTCTTTTTAGCACCCGCGCACGGATTCGTGCGAAAACGCGTTTTAAGCATGCACATGCATCTTTTGGTAGACGAGATTGAAGTTTTCTGCAAAACCACAAGATGTGCATGCAAATGGTGCTTTTCGCAGAACGCGCACGTGGATTTCTACCAAACAACGTGCTAAGCATGCCGATGCTGCTCTTCTTAGCACCCGCGCACGGATTCGTGCGAAAACGCGTTTTAAGCATGCACATGCATCTTTTGGTAGACGCGGATGAAGTTTTCTGCAAAACCACAAGATGTGCATGCAAATGGTGCTTTTGGCAGAACGCGCACGTGGATTTCTACCAAACGACGTGCTAAGCATGCCGATGCTGCTCTTTTTAGCACCCGCGCACGGATTTGTGCGAAAACGCGTTTTAAGCATGCACATGCATCTTTTGGTAGACGAGATTGAAGTTTTCTGCAAAACCACAAGATGTGCATGCAAATGGTGCTTTTGGCAGAACGCGCACGTGGATTTCTACCAAACGACGTGCTAAGCATGCCGATGCTGCTCTTTTTAGCACCCGCGCACGGATTCGTGCGAAAACGCGTTTTAAGCATGCACATGCATCTTTTGGTAGACGCGGATGAAGTTTTCTGCAATACCACAAGATGTGCATGCAAATGGTGCTCTTGGCAGAACGCGCACGTGGATTTCTACCAAACGACGTGCTAAGCATGCCGATGCTGCTCTTTTTAGCACCCGCGCACGGATTCGTGCGAAAACGCGTTTTAAGCATGCACATGCATCTTTTGGTAGACGCGGATGAAGTTTTCTGCAATACCACAAGATGTGCATGCAAATGGTGCTCTTGGCAGAACGCGCACGTGGATTTCTACCAAACGACGTGCTAAGCATGCCGATGCTGCTCTTTTTAGCACCCGCGCACGGATTTGTGCGAAAACGCGTTTTAAGCATGCACATGCATCTTTTGGTAGACGAGATTGAAGTTTTCTGCAAAAGCACAAGATGTGCATGCAAATGGTGCTTTTCGCAGAACGTGCACGTGGATTCCTACCAAACAACGTGCTAAGCATGCCGATGCTGCTCTTTTTAGCACCCGCGCACGGATTCGTGCGAAAACGCGTTTTAAGCTTGCACATGCATCTTTTGGTAGACGCGGATGAAGTTTTCTGCAAAACCACAAGATGTGCATGCAAATGGTGCTTTTGGCAGAACGCGCACGTGGATTTCTACCAAACGACGTGCTAAGCATGCCGATGCTGCTCTTTTTAGCACCCGCGCACGGATTCGTGCGAAAACGCGTTTTAAGCATGCACATGCATCTTTTGGTAGACGAGATTGAAGTTTTCTGCAAAACCACAAGATGTGCATGCAAATGGTGCTTTTGGCAGAACGCGCACGTGGATTTCTACCAAACGACGTGCTAAGTATGCCGATGCTGCTCTTTTTAGCACCCGCGCACGGATTCGCGCGAAAACGCGTTTTAAGCATGCACATGCATCTTTTGGTAGACGCGGATGAAGTTTTCTGCAAAACCACAAGATGTGCATGCAAATGGTGCTTTTGGCAGAACGCGCACGTGGATTTCTACCAAACGACGTGCTAAGCATGCCGATGCTGCTCTTTTTAGCACCCGCGCACGGATTCGTGCGAAAACGCGTTTTAAGCATGCACATGCATCTTTTGGTAGACGCGGATGAAGTTTTCTGCAAAACCACAAGATGTGCATGCAAATGGTGCTTTTGGCAGAACGCGCACGTGGATTTCTACCAAACGACGTGCTAAGCATGCCGATGCTGCTCTTTTTAGCACCCGCGCACGGATTTGTGCGAAAGCGCGTTTTAAGCATGCACATGCATCTTTTGGTAGACGAGATTGAAGTTTTCTGCAAAACCACAAGATGTGCATGCAAATGGTGCTTTTTGGCAGAACGCGCACGTGGATTTCTACCAAACGACGTGCTAAACATGCCGATGCTGCTCTTTTTAGCACCCGCGCACGGATTCGCGCGAAAACGCGTTTTAAGCATGCACATGCATCTTTTGGTAGACGCGGATGAAGTTTTCTGCAAAACCACAAGATGTGCATGCAAATGGTGCTTTTGGCAGAACGCGCACGTGGATTTCTACCAAACGACGTGCTAAGCATGCCGATGCTGCTCTTTTTAGCACCCGCGCACGGATTTGTGCGAAAACGCGTTTTAAGCATGCACATGCATCTTTTGGTAGACGAGATTGAAGTTTTCTGCAAAACCACAAGATGTGCATGCAAATGGTGCTTTTCGCAGAACGCGCACGTTTATTTCTACCAAACAACGTGCTAAGCATGCCGATGCTGCTCTTTTTAGCACCCGCGCACGGATTCGTGCGAAAACGCGTTTTAAGCATGCACATGCATCTTTTGGTAGACGAGATTGAAGTTTTCTGCAAAACCACAAGATGTGCATGCAAATGGTGCTTTTGGCAGAACGCGCACGTGGATTTCTACCAAACAACGTGCTAAGCATGCCGATGCTGCTCTTTTTAGCACCCGCGCACGGATTCGTGCGAAAACGCGTTTTAAGCATGCACATGCATCTTTTGGTAGACGCGGATGAAGTTTTCTGCAAAACCACAAGATGTGCATGCAAATGGTGCTTTTGGCAGAACGCGCACGTGGATTTCTACCAAACGACGTGCTAAGCATGCCGATGCTGCTCTTTTTAGCACCCACGCACGGATTCGTGCGAAAACGCGTTTTAAGCATGCACATGCATCTTTTGGTAGACGAGATTGAAGTTTTCTGCAAAACCACAAGATGTGCATGCAAATGGTGCTTTTCGCAGAACGCGCACGTGGATTTCTACCAAAGAACGTGCTAAGCATGCCGATGCTGCTCTTTTTAGCACCCGCGCACGGATTCGTGCGAAAACGCGTTTTAAGCATGCACATTCATCTTTTGGTAGACGAGATTGAAGTTTTCTGCAAAACCACAAGATGTGCATGCAAATGGTGCTTTTGGCAGAACGCGCACGTGGATTTCTACCAAACGACGTGCTAAACATGCCGATGCTGCTCTTTTTAGCACCCGCGCACGGATTCGCGCGAAAACGCGTTTTAAGCATGCACATGCATCTTTTGGTAGACGCGGATGAAGTTTTCTGCAAAACCACAAGATGTGCATGCAAATGGTGCTTTTGGCAGAACGCGCACTTGGATTTCTACCATACGACGTGCTAAGCATGCCGATGCTGCTCTTTTTAGCACCGGCGCACGGATTCGTGCGAAAACGCGTTTTAAGCATGCACGTGCATCTTTTGGTAGACGCGGATGAAGTTTTCTGCAATACCACAAGATGTGCATGCAAATGGTGCTCTTGGCAGAACGCGCACGTGGATTTCTACCAAACGACGTGCTAAGCATGCCGATGCTGCTCTTTTTAGCACCCGCGCACGGATTTGTGCGAAAACGCGTTTTAAGCATGCACATGCATCTTTTGGTAGACGAGATTGAAGTTTTCTGCAAAAGCACAAGATGTGCATGCAAATGGTGCTTTTCGCAGAACGCGCACGTGGATTTCTACCAAACAACGTGCTAAGCATGCCGATGCTGCTCTTTTTAGCACCTGCGCACGGATTCGTGCGAAAACGCGTTTTAAGCTTGCACATGCATCTTTTGGTAGACGCGGATGAAGTTTTCTGCAAAACCACAAGATGTGCATGCAAATGGTGATTTTGGCAGAACGCGCACGTGGATTTCTACCAAACGACGTGCTAAGCATGCCGATGCTGCTCTTTTTAGCACCCGCGCACGGATTCGTGCGAAAACGCGTTTTAAGCATGCACATGCATCTTTTGGTAGACGCGGATGAAGTTTTCTGCAAAACCACAAGATGTGCATGCAAATGGTGCTTTTGGCAGAACGCGCACGTGGATTTCTACCAAACGACGTGCTAAGCATGCCGATGCTGCTCTTTTTAGCACCCGCGCACGGATTCGTGCGAAAACGCGTTTTAAGCATGCACATGCATCTTTTGGTAGACGAGATTGAAGTTTTCTGCAAAACCACAAGATGTGCATGCAAATGGTGCTTTTGGCAGAACGCGCACGTGGATTTCTACCAAACGACGTGCTAAGCATGCCGATGCTGCACTTTTTAGCACCCGCGCACGGATTTGTGCGAAAACGCGTTTTAAGCATGCACATGCATCTTTTGGTAGACGAGATTGAAGTTTTCTGCAAAACCACAAGATGTGCATGCAAATGGTGCTTTTGGCAGAACGCGCACGTGGATTTCTACCAAACGACGTGCTAAGCATGCCGATGCTGCTCTTTTTAGCACCCGCGCACGGATTCGCGCGAAAACGCGTTTTAAGCATGCACATGCATCTTTTGGTAGACGCGGATGAAGTTTTCTGCAAAACCACAAGATGTGCATGCAAATGGTGCTTTTGGCAGAACGCGCACGTGGATTTCTACCAAACGACGTGCTAAGCATGCCGATGCTGCTCTTTTTAGTACCCGCGCACGGATTTGTGCGAAAACGCGTTTTAAGCATGCACATGCATCTTTTGGTAGACGAGATTGAAGTTTTCTGCAAAACCACAAGATGTGCATGCAAATGGTGCTTTTCGCAGAACGCGCACGTGGATTTCTACCAAACAACGTGCTAAGCATGCCGATGCTGCTCTTTTTAGTACCCGCGCACGGATTCGTGCGAAAACGCGTTTTAAGCATGCACATGCATCTTTTGGTAGACGCGGATGAAGTTTTCTGCAAAACCACAAGATGTGCATGCAAATGGTGCTTTTGGCAGAACGCGCACGTGGATTTCTACCAAACGACGTGCTAAGCATGCCGATGCTGCTCTTTTTAGCACCCGCGCACGGATTCGTGCGAAAACGCGTTTTAAGCATGCACATGCATATTTTGGTAGACGCGGATGAAGTTTTCTGCAAAACCACAAGATGTGCATGCAAATGGTGCTCTTGGCAGAACGCGCACGTGGATTTCTACCAAACGACGTGCTAAGCATGCCGATGCTGCTCTTTTTAGCACCCGCGCACGGATTTGTGCGAAAACGCGTTTTAAGCATGCACATGCATCTTTTGGTAGACGAGATTGAAGTTTTCTGCAAAACCACAAGATGTGCATGCAAATGGTGCTTTTGGCAGAACGCGCACGTGGATTTCTACCAAACGACGTGCTAAGCATGCCGATGCTGCTCTTTTTAGCACCCGCGCACGGATTCGCGCGAAAACGCGTTTTAAGCATGCACATGCATCTTTTGGTAGACGCGGATGAAGTTTTCTGCAAAACCACAAGATGTGCATGCAAATGGTGCTTTTCGCAGAACGCGCACGTGGATTTCTACCAAACAACGTGCTAAGCATGCCGATGCTGCTCTTTTTAGCACCCGCGCACGGATTCGTGCGAAAACGCGTTTTAAGCATGCACATGCATCTTTTGGTAGACGAGATTGAAGTTTTCTGCAAAACCACAAGAGGTGCATGCAAATGGTGCGTTTCGCAGAACGCGCACGTGGATTTCTACCAAACAACGTGCTAAGCATGCCGATGCTGCTCTTTTTAGCACCCGCGCACGGATTCGTGCGAAAACGCGTTTTAAGCATGCACATGCATCTTTTGGTAGACGAGATTGAAGTTTTCTGCAAAACCACAAGATGTGCATGCAAATGGTGCTTTTCGCAGAACGCGCACGTGGATTTCTACCAAACAACGTGCTAAGCATGCCGATGCTGCTCTTTTTAGCACCCGCGCACGGATTCGTGCGAAAACGCGTTTTAAGCATGCACATGCATCTTTTGGTAGACGAGATTGAAGTTTTCTGCAAAACCACAAGATGTGCGTGCAAATGGTGCTTTTGGCAGAACGCGCACGTGGATTTCTACCAAACGACGTGCTAAGCATGCCGATGCTGCTCTTTTTAGCACCCGCGCACGGATTCGCCCGAAAACGCGTTTTAAGCATGCACATGCATCTTTTGGTAGACGCGGATGAAGTTTTCTGCAAAACCACAAGATGTGCATGCAAATGGTGCTTTTGGCAGAACGCGCACGTGGATTTCTACCAAACGACGTGCTAAGCATGCCGATGCTGCTCTTTTTAGTACCCGCGCACGGATTTGTGCGAAAACGCGTTTTAAGCATGCACATGCATCTTTTGGTAGACGAGATTGAAGTTTTCTGCAAAACCACAAGATGTGCATGCAAATGGTGCTTTTCGCAGAACGCGCACGTGGATTTCTACCAAACAACGTGCTAAGCATGCCGATGCTGCTCTTTTTAGCACCCGCGCACGGATTCGTGCGAAAACGCGTTTTAAGCATGCACATGCATCTTTTGGTAGACGCGGATGAAGTTTTCTGCAAAACCACAAGATGTGCATGCAAATGGTGCTTTTGGCAGAACGCGCACGTGGATTTCTACCAAACGACGTGCTAAGCATGCCGATGCTGCTCTTTTTAGCACCCGCGCACGGATTCGTGCGAAAACGCGTTTTAAGCATGCACATGCATCTTTTGGTAGACGAGATTGAAGTTTTCTGCAAAACCACAAGATGTGCATGCAAATGGTGCGTTTCGCAGAACGCGCACGTGGATTTCTACACACGCGAGACAGATGCATGCCGATGCTGCTCTTTTTAGCACCCACGCACGGATTCGTGCGAAAACGCGTTTTAAGCATGCACATGCATCTTTTGGTAGACGAGATTGAAGTTTTCTGCAAAACCACAAGATGTGCATGCAAATGGTGCTTTTCGCAGAACGCGCACGTGGATTTCTACCAAACAACGTGCTAAGCATGCCGATGCTGCTCTTTTTAGCACCCGCGCACGGATTCGTGCGAAAACGCGTTTTAAGCATGCACATGCATCTTTTGGTAGACGAGATTGAAGTTTTCTGCAAAACCACAAGATGTGCGTGCAAATGGTGCTTTTGGCAGAACGCGCACGTGGATTTCTACCAAACGACGTGCTAAGCATGCCGATGCTGCTCTTTTTAGCACCCGCGCACGGATTCGCCCGAAAACGCGTTTTAAGCATGCACATGCATCTTTTGGTAGACGCGGATGAAGTTTTCTGCAAAACCACAAGATGTGCATGCAAATGGTGCTTTTGGCAGAACGCGCACGTGGATTTCTACCAAACGACGTGCTAAGCATGCCGATGCTGCTCTTTCTAGTACCCGCGCACGGATTTGTGCGAAAACGCGTTTTAAGCATGCACATGCATCTTTTGGTAGACGAGATTGAAGTTTTCTGCAAAACCACAAGATGTGCATGCAAATGGTGCTTTTCGCAGAACGCGCACGTGGATTTCTACCAAACAACGTGCTAAGCATGCCGATGCTGCTCTTTTTAGCACCCGCGCACGGATTCGTGCGAAAACGCGTTTTAAGCATGCACATGCATCTTTTGGTAGACGCGGATGAAGTTTTCTGCAAAACCACAAGATGTGCATGCAAATGGTGCTTTTGGCAGAACGCGCACGTGGATTTCTACCAAACGACGTGCTAAGCATGCCGATGCTGCTCTTTTTAGCACCCGCGCACGGATTCGTGCGAAAACGCGTTTTAAGCATGCACATGCATCTTTTGGTAGACGAGATTGAAGTTTTCTGCAAAACCACAAGATGTGCATGCAAATGGTGCGTTTCGCAGAACGCGCACGTGGATTTCTACCAAACAACGTGCTAAGCATGCCGATGCTGCTCTTTTAGCACCCACGCACGGATTCGTGCGAAAACGCGTTTTAAGCATGCACATGCATCTTTTGGTAGACGAGATTGAAGTTTTCTGCAAAACCACAAGATGTGCATGCAAATGGTGCTTTTCGCAGAACGCGCACGTGGATTTCTACCAAACAACGTGCTAAGCATGCCGATGCTGCTCTTTTTAGCACCCGCGCACGGATTTGTGCGAAAACGCGTTTTAAGCATGCACATGCATCTTTTGGTAGACGAGATTGAAGTTTTCTGCAAAACCACAAGATGTGCATGCAAATGGTGCTTTTGGCAGAACGCGCACGTGGATTTCTACCAAACGACGTGCTAAGCATGCCGATGCTGCTCTTTTTAGCACCCGCGCACGGATTCGCGCGAAAACGCGTTTTAAGCATGCACATGCATCTTTTGGTAGACGCGGATGAAGTTTTCTGCAAAACCACAAGATGTGCATGCAAATGGTGCTTTTGGCAGAACGCGCACGTGGATTTCTACCAAACGACGTGCTAAGCATGCCGATGCTGCTCTTTTTAGCACCCGCGCACGGATTTGTGCGAAAACGCGTTTTAAGCATGCACATGCATCTTTTGGTAGACGAGATTGAAGTTTTCTGGAAAACCACAAGATGTGCATGCAAATGGTGCTTTTCGCAGAACGCGCACGTGGATTTCTACCAAACAACGTGCTAAGCATGCCGATGCTGCTCTTTTTAGCACCCGCGCACGGATTCGTGCGAAAACGCGTTTTAAGCATGCACATGCATCTTTTGGTAGACGCGGATGAAGTTTTCTGCAAAACCACAAGATGTGCATGCAAATGGTGCTTTTGGCAGAACGCGCACTTGGATTTCTACCAAACGACGTGCTAAGCATGCCGATGCTGCTCTTTTTAGCACCCGCGCACGGATTCGTGCGAAAACGCGTTTTAAGCATGCACATGCATCTTTTGGTAGACGCGGATGAAGTTTTCTGGAAAACCACAAGATGTGCATGCAAATGGTGCTCTTGGCAGAACGCGCACGTGGATTTCTACCAAACGACGTGCTAAGCATGCCGATGCTGCTCTTTTTAGCACCCGCGCACGGATTTGTGCGAAAACGCGTTTTAAGCATGTACATGCATCCTTTGGTAGACGAGATTGAAGTTTTCTGCAAAACCACAAGATGTGCATGCAAATGGTGCTTTTCGCAGAACGCGCACGTGGATTTCTACCAAACAACGTGCTAAGCATGCCGATGCTGCTCTTTTTAGCACCCGCGCACGGATTCGTGCGAAAACGCGTTTTAAGCATGCACATGCATCTTTTGGTAGACGAGATTGAAGTTTTCTGCAAAAGCACAAGATGTGCATGCAAATGGTGCTTTTCGCAGAACGCGCACGTGGATTTCTACCAAACAACGTGCTAAGCATGCCGATGCTGCTCTTTTTAGCACCCGCGCACGGATTCGTGCGAAAAGGCGTTTTAAGCATGCACATGCATCTTTTGGTAGACGAGATTGAAGTTTTCTGCAAAACCACAAGATGTGCATGCAAATGGTGCTTTTCGCAGAACGCGCACGTGGATTTCTACCAAACAACGTGCTAAGCATGCCGATGCTGCTCTTTTTAGCACCCGCGCACGGATTCGTGCGAAAACGCGTTTTAAGCATGCACATGCATCTTTTGGTAGACGAGATTGAAGTTTTCTGCAAAACCACAAGATGTGCATGCAAATGGTGGTTTTCGCAGAACGCCCACGTGGATTTCTACCAAAGAACGTGCTAAGCATGCCGATGCTGCTCTTTTTAGCACCCGCGCACGGATTTGTGCGAAAACGCGTTTTCAGCATGCACATGCATCTTTTGGTAGACGAGGTTGAAGTTTTCTGCAAAACCACAAGATGTGCATGCAAATGGTGCTTTTCGCAGAACGCGCACGTGGATTTCTACCAAACAACGTGCTAAGCATGCCGATGCTGCTCTTTTTAGCACCCGCGCACGGATTCGTGCGAAAACGCGTTTTAAGCATGCACATGCATCTTTTGGTAGACGAGATTGAAGTTTTCTGCAAAACCACAAGATGTGCATGCAAATGGTGCTTTTCGCAGAACGTGCACGTGGATTTCTACCAAACAACGTGCTAAGCATGCCGATGCTGCTCTTTTTAGCACCCGCGCACGGATTCGTGCGAAAACGCGTTTTAAGCATGCACATGCATCTTTTGGTAGACGAGATTGAAGTTTTCTGCAAAACCACAAGATGTGCATGCAAATGGTGCTTTTCGCAGAACGCGCACGTGGATTTCTACTAAACAACGTGCTAAGCATGCCGATGCTGCTCTTTTTAGCACCCGCGCACGGATTCGTGCGAAAACGCGTTTTAAGCATGCACATGCATCTTTTGGTAGACGAGATTGAAGTTTTCTGCAAAACCACAAGATGTGCATGCAAATGGTGCTTTTGGCAGAACGCGCACGTGGATTTCTACCAAACGACGTGCTAAACATGCCGATGCTGCTCTTTTTAGCACCCGCGCACGGATTCGCGCGAAAACGCGTTTTAAGCATGCACATGCATCTTTTGGTAGACGCGGATGAAGTTTTCTGCAAAACCACAAGATGTGCATGCAAATGGTGCTTTTGGCAGAACGCGCACGTGGATTTCTACCAAACGACGTGCTAAGCATGCCGATGCTGCTCTTTTTAGCACCCGCGCACGGATTTGTGCGAAAACGCGTTTTAAGCATGCACATGCATCTTTTGGTAGACGAGATTGAAGTTTTCTGCAAAACCACAAGATGTGCATGCAAATGGTGCTTTTCGCAGAACGCGCACGTGGATTTCTACCAAACAATGTGCTAAGCATGCCGATGCTGCTCTTTTTAGCACCCGCGCACGGATTCGTGCGAAAACGCGTTTTAAGCATGCACATGCATCTTTTGGTAGACGCGGATGAAGTTTTCTGCAAAACCACAAGATGTGCATGCAAATGGTGCTTTTGGCAGAACGCGCACGTGGATTTCTACCAAACGACGTGCTAAGAATGCCGATGCTGCTCTTTTTAGCACCCGCGCACGGATTCGTGCGAAAACGCGTTTTAAGCATGCACATGCATCTTTTGGTAGACGCGGATGAAGTTTTCTGCAAAACCACAATATGTGCATGCAAATGGTGCTCTTGGCAGAACCCGCACGTGGATTTCTACCAAACGACGTGCTAAGCATGCCGATGCTGCTCTTTTTAGCACCCGCGCACGGATTTGTGCGAAAACGCGTTTTAAGCATGCACATGCATCTTTTGGTAGACGAGATTGAAGTTTTCTGCAAAACCACAAGATGTGCATGCAAATGGTGCTTTTCGCAGAACGCGCACGTGGATTTCTACCAAACAACGTGCTAAGCATGCCGATGCTGCTCTTTTTAGCACCCGCGCACGGATTCGTGCGAAAACGCGTTTTGAGCATGCACATGCATCTTTTGGTAGACGAGATTGAAGTTTTCTGCAAAACCACAAGATGTGCATGCAAATGGTGCTTTTCGCAGAACGCGCGCGTGGATTTCTACCAAACAACGTGCTAAGCATGCCGATGCTGCTCTTTTTAGCACCCGCGCACGGATTCGTGCGAAAACGCGTTTTAAGCATGCACATGCATCTTTTGGTAGACGAGATTGAAGTTTTCTGCAAAACCACAAGATGCGCATGCAAATGGTGCTTTTGGCAGAACGCGCACGTGGATTTCTACCAAACAACGTGCTAAGCATGCCGATGCTGCTCTTTTTAGCACCCGCGCACGGATTCGTGCGAAAACGCGTTTTAAGCATGCACATGCATCTTTTGGTAGACGAGATTGAAGTTTTCTGCAAAACCACAAGATGTGCATGCAAATGGTGCTTTTGGCAGAACGCGCACGTGGATTTCTACCAAACGACGTGCTAAACATGCCGATGCTGCTCTTTTTAGCACCCGCGCACGGATTCGCGCGAAAACGCGTTTTAAGCATGCACATGCATCTTTTGGTAGACGCGGATGAAGTTTTCTGCAAAACCACAAGATGTGCATGCAAATGGTGCTTTTGGCAGAACGCGCACGTGGATTTCTACCAAACGACGTGCTAAGCATGCCGATGCTGCTCTTTTTAGCACCCGCGCACGGATTTGTGCGAAAACGCGTTTTAAGCATGCACATGCATCTTTTGGTAGACGAGATTGAAGTTTTCTGCAAAACCACAAGATGTGCATGCAAATGGTGCTTTTCGCAGAACGCGCACGTTTATTTCTACCAAACAACGTGCTAAGCATGCCGATGCTGCTCTTTTTAGCACCCGCGCACGGATTCGTGCGAAAACGCGTTTTAAGCATGCACATGCATCTTTTGGTAGACGAGATTGAAGTTTTCTGCAAAACCTCAAGATGTGCATGCAAATGGTGCTTTTGGCAGAACGCGCACGTGGATTTCTACCAAACAACGTGCTAAGCATGCCGATGCTGCTCTTTTTAGCACCCGCGCACGGATTCGTGCGAAAACGCGTTTTAAGCATGCACATGCATCTTTTGGTAGACGCGGATGAAGTTTTCTGCAAAACCACAAGATGTGCATGCAAATGGTGCTTTTGGCAGAACGCGCACATGGATTTCTACCAAACGACGTGCTAAGCATGCCGATGCTGCTCTTTTTAGCACCCGCGCACGGATTTGTGCGAAAACGCGTTTTAAGCATGCACATGCATCTTTTGGTAGACGAGATTGAAGTTTTCTGCAAAACCACAAGATGTGCATGCAAATGGTGCTTTTCGCAGAACGCGCACGTGGATTTCTACCAAACAACGTGCTAAGCATGCCGATGCTGCTCTTTTTAGCACCCACGCACGGATTCGTGCGAAAACGCATTTTAAGCATGCACATGCATCTTTTGGTAGACGAGATTGAAGTTTTCTGCAAAACCACAAGATGTGCATGCAAATGGTGCTTTTCGCAGAACGCGCACGTGGATTTCTACCAAACAACGTGCTAAGCATGCCGATGCTGCTCTTTTTAGCACCCGCGCACGGATTCGTGCGAAAACGCGTTTTAAGCATGCACATGCATCTTGTGGTAGACGAGATTGAAGTTTTCTGCAAAACCACAAGATGTGCATGCAAATGGTGCTTTTGGCAGAACGCGCACGTGGATTTCTACCAAACGACGTGCTAAACATGCCGATGCTGCTCTTTTTAGCACCCGCGCACGGATTCGCGCGAAAACGCGTTTTAAGCATGCACATGCATCTTTTGGTAGACGCGGATGAAGTTTTCTGCAAAACCACAAGATGTGCATGCAAATGGTGCTTTTGGCAGAACGCGCACGTGGATTTCTACCAAACGACGTGCTAAGCATGCCGATGCTGCTCTTTTTAGCACCCGCGCACGGATTTGTGCGAAAACGCGTTTTAAGCATGCACATGCATCTTTTGGTAGACGAGATTGAAGTTTTCTGCAAAACCACAAGATGTGCATGCAAATGGTGCTTTTGGCAGAACGCGCACGTGGATTTCTACCAAACGACGTGCTAAGCATGCCGATGCTGCTCTTTTTAGCACCCGCGCACGGATTCGTGCGAAAACGCGTTTTAAGCATGCACATGCATCTTTTGGTAGACGCGGATGAAGTTTTCTGCAATACCACAAGATGTGCATGCAAATGGTGCTCTTGGCAGAACGCGCACGTGGATTTCTACCAAACGACGTGCTAAGCATGCCGATGCTGCTCTTTTTAGCACCCGCGCACGGATTTGTGCGAAAACGCGTTTTAAGCATGCACATGCATCTTTTGGTAGACGAGATTGAAGTTTTCTGCAAAAGCACAAGATGTGCATGCAAATGGTGCTTTTCGCAGAACGCGCACGTGGATTTCTACCAAACAACGTGCTAAGCATGCCGATGCTGCTCTTTTTAGCACCCGCGCACGGATTTGTGCGAAAACGCGTTTTAAGCATGCACATGCATCTTTTGGTAGACGAGATTGAAGTTTTCTGCAAAAGCACAAGATGTGCATGCAAATGGTGCTTTTCGCAGAACGCGCACGTGGATTTCTACCAAACAACGTGCTAAGCATGCCGATGCTGCTCTTTTTAGCACCCGCGCACGGATTCGTGCGAAAACGCGTTTTAAGCTTGCACATGCATCTTTTGGTAGACGCGGATGAAGTTTTCTGCAAAACCACAAGATGTGCATGCAAATGGTGCTTTTGGCAGAACGCGCACGTGGATTTCTACCAAACGACGTGCTAAGCATGCCGATGCTGCTCTTTTTAGCACCCGCGCACGGATTTGTGCGAAAACGCGTTTTAAGCATGCACATGCATCTTTTAGTAGACGAGATTGAAGTTTTCTGCAAAACCACAAGATGTGCATGCAAATGGTGCTTTTGGCAGAACGCGCACGTGGATTTCTACCAAACGACGTGCTAAGCATGCCGATGCTGCTCTTTTTAGCACCCGCGCACGGATTCGCGCGAAAACGCGTTTTAAGCATGCACATGCATCTTTTGGTAGACGCGGATGAAGTTTTCTGCAAAACCACAAGATGTGCATGCAAATGGTGCTTTTGGCAGAACGCGCACGTGGATTTCTACCAAATGACGTGCTAAACATGCCGATGCTGCTCTTTTTAGCACCCGCGCACGGATTCGCGCGAAAACGCGTTTTAAGCATGCACATGCATCTTTTGGTAGACGCGGATGAAGTTTTCTGCAAAACCACAAGATGTGCATGCAAATGGTGCTTTTGGCAGAACGCGCACGTGGATTTCTACCAAACGACGTGCTAAGCATGCCGATGCTGCTCTTTTTAGCACCCGCGCACGGATTTGTGCGAAAACGCGTTTTAAGCATGCACATGCATCTTTTGGTAGACGAGATTGAAGTTTTCTGCAAAACCACAAGATGTGCATGCAAATGGTGCTTTTCGCAGAACGCGCACGTTTATTTCTACCAAACAACGTGCTAAGCATGCCGATGCTGTTCTTTTTAGCACCCGCGCACGGATTCGTGCGAAAACGCGTTTTAAGCATGCACATGCATCTTTGGTAGACGAGATTGAAGTTTTCTGCAAAACCACAAGATGTGCATGCAAATGGTGCTTTTGGCAGAACGCGCACGTGGATTTCTACCAAACAACGTGCTAAGCATGCCGATGCTGCTCTTTTTAGCACCCGCGCACGGATTCGTGCGAAAACGCGTTTTAAGCATGCACATGCATCTTTTGGTAGACGCGGATGAAGTTTTCTGCAAAACCACAAGATGTGCATGCAAATGGTGCTTTTGGCAGAACGCGCACGTGGATTTCTACCAAACGACGTGCTAAGCATGCCGATGCTGCTCTTTTTAGCACCCCGCGCACGGATTTGTGCGAAAACGCGTTTTAAGCATGCACATGCATCTTTTGGTAGACGAGATTGAAGTTTTCTGCAAAACCACAGGATGTGCATGCAAATGGTGCTTTTCGCAGAACGCGCACGTGGATTTCTACCAAACAACGTGCTAAGCATGCCGATGCTGCTCTTTTTAGCACCCACGCACGGATTCGTGCGAAAACGCGTTTTAAGCATGCACATGCATCTTTTGGTAGACGAGATTGAAGTTTTCTGCAAAACCACAAGATGTGCATGCAAATGGTGCTTTTCGCAGAACGCGCACGTGGATTTCTACCAAACGACGTGCTAAGCATGCCGATGCTGCTCTTTTTAGCACCCGCGCACGGATTCGTGCGAAAACGCGTTTTAAGCATGCACATGCATCTTTTGGTAGACGCGGATGAAGTTTTCTGCAATACCACAAGATGTGCATGCAAATGGTGCTCTTGGCAGAACGCGCACGTGGATTTCTACCAAACGACGTGCTAAGCATGCCGATGCTGCTCTTTTAGCACCCGCGCACGGATTTGTGCGAAAACGCGTTTTAAGCATGCACATGCATCTTTTGGTAGACGAAATTGAAGTTTTCTGCAAAACCACAAGATGTGCATGCAAATGGTGCTTTTGGCAGAACGCGCACATGGATTTCTACCAAACGACGTGCTAAGCATGCCGATGCTGCTCTTTTTAGCACCCGCGCACGGATTCGCGCGAAAACGCGTTTTAAGCATGCACATGCATCTTTTGGTAGACGCGGATGAAGTTTTCTGCAAAACCACAAGATGTGCATGCAAATGGTGCTTTTCGCAGAACGCGCACGTGGATTTCTACCAAACAACGTGCTAAGCATGCCGATGCTGCTCTTTTTAGCACCCGCGCACGGATTCGTGCGAAAACGCGTTTTAAGCATGCACATGCATCTTTTGGTAGACGCGGATGAAGTTTTCTGCAAAACCACAAGATGTGCATGCAAATGGTGCTCTTGGCAGAACGCGCACGTGGATTTCTACCAAACGACGTGCTAAGCATGCCGATGCTGCTCTTTTTAGCACCCGCGCACGGATTTGTGCGAAAACGCGTTTTAAGCATGCACATGCATCTTTTGGTAGACGAGATTGAAGTTTTCTGCAAAACCACAAGATGTGCATGCAAATGGTGCTTTTGGCAGAACGCGCACGTGGATTTCTACCAAACGACGTGCTAAGCATGCCGATGCTGCTCTTTTTAGCACCCGCGCACGGATTCGCGCGAAAACGCGTTTTAAGCATGCACATGCATGTTTTGGTAGACGCGGATGAAGTTTTCGGCAAAACCACAAGATGTGCATGCAAATGGTGCTTTTGGCAGAACGCGCACGTGGATTTCTACCAAACGACGTGCTAAACATGCCGATGCTGCTCTTTTTAGCACCCGCGCACGGATTCGCGCGAAAACGCGTTTTAAGCATGCACATGCATCTTTTGGTAGACGCGGATGAAGTTTTCTGCAAAACCACAAGATGTGCATGCAAATGGTGCTTTTGGCAGAACGCGCACGTGGATTTCTACCAAACGACGTGCTAAGCATGCCGATGCTGCTCTTTTTAGCACCCGCGCACGGATTCGCGCGAAAACGCGTTTTAAGCATGCACATGCATGTTTTGGTAGACGCGGATGAAGTTTTCGGCAAAACCACAAGATGTGCATGCAAATGGTGCTTTTGGCAGAACGCGCACGTGGATTTCTACCAAACGACGTGCTAAACATGCCGATGCTGCTCTTTTTAGCACCCGCGCACGGATTCGCGCGAAAACGCGTTTTAAGCATGCACATGCATCTTTTGGTAGACGCGGATGAAGTTTTCTGCAAAACCACAAGATGTGCATGCAAATGGTGCTTTTGGCAGAACGCGCACGTGGATTTCTACCAAACGACGTGCTAAGCATGCCGATGCTGCTCTTTTTAGTACCCGCGCACGGATTTGTGCGAAAACGCGTTTTAAGCATGCACATGCATCTTTTGGTAGACGAGATTGAAGTTTTCTGCAAACCACAAGATGTGCATGCAAATGGTGCTTTTCGCAGAACGCGCACGTTTATTTCTACCAAACAACGTGCTAAGCATGCCGATGCTGCTCTTTTTAGCACCCGCGCACGGATTCGTGCGAAAACGCGTTTTAAGCATGCACATGCATCTTTTGGTAGACGAGATTGAAGTTTTCTGCAAAACCACAAGATGTGCATGCAAATGGTGCTTTTGGCAGAACGCGCACGTGGATTTCTACCAAACAACGTGCTAAGCATGCCGATGCTGCTCTTTTTAGCACCCGCGCACGGATTCGTGCGAAAACGCGTTTTAAGCATGCACATGCATCTTTTGGTAGACGCGGATGAAGTTTTCTGCAAAACCACAAGATGTGCATGCAAATGGTGGTTTTGGCAGAACGCGCACGTGGATTTCTACCAAACGACGTGCTAAGCATGCCGATGCTGCTCTTTTTAGCACCCGCGCACGGATTTGTGCGAAAACGCGTTTAAGCATGCACATGCATCTTTTGGTAGACGAGATTGAAGTTTTCTGCAAACCACAAGATGTGCATGCAAATGGTGCTTTTCGCAGAACGCGCACGTGGATTTCTACCAAACAACGTGCTAAGCATGCCGATGCTGCTCTTTTTAGCACCCACGCACGGATTCGTGCGAAAACGCGTTTTAAGCATGCACATGCATCTTTTGGTAGACGAGATTAAAGTTTTCTGCAAAACCACAAGATGTGCATGCAAATGGTGCTTTTCGCAGAACGCGCAGGTGGATTTCTACCAAACAACGTGCTAAGCATGCCGATGCTGCTCTTTTTAGCACCCGCGCACGGATTCGTGCGAAAACGCGTTTTAAGCATGCACGTGCATCTTTGGTAGACGAGATTGAAGTTTTCTGCAAAACCACAAGATGTGCATGCAAATGGTGCTTTTGGCAGAACGCGCACGTGGATTTCTACCAAACGACGTGCTAAACATGCCGATGCTGCTCTTTTTAGCACCCGCGCACGGATTCGCGCGAAAACGCGTTTTAAGCATGCACATGCATCTTTTGGTAGACGCGGATGAAGTTTTCTGCAAAACCACAAGATGTGCATGCAAATGGTGCTTTTGGCAGAACGCGCACGTGGATTTCTACCAAACGACGTGCTAAGCATGCCGATGCTGCTCTTTTTAGCACCCGCGCACGGATTTGTGCGAAAACGCGTTTTAAGCATGCACATGCATCTTTTGGTAGACGAGATTGAAGTTTCCTGCAAAACCACAAGATGTGCATGCAAATGGTGCTTTTGGCAGAACGCGCACGTGGATTTCTACCAAACGACGTGCTAAGCATGGCGATGCTGCTCTTTTTAGCACCCGCGCACGGATTCGTGCGAAAACGCGTTTTAAGCATGCACATGCATCTTTTGGTAGACGCGGATGAAGTTTTCTGCAATACCACAAGATGTGCATGCAAATGGTGCTCTTGGCAGAACGCGCACGTGGATTTCTACCAAACGACGTGCTAAGCATGCCGATGCTGCTCTTTTTAGCACCCGCGCACGGATTTGTGCGAAAACGCGTTTTAAGCATGCACATGCATCTTTTGGTAGACGAGATTGAAGTTTTCTGCAAAAGCACAAGATGTGCATGCAAATGGTGCTTTTCGCAGAACGCGCACGTGGATTTCTACCAAACAACGTGCTAAGCATGCCGATGCTGCTCTTTTTAGCACCCGCGCACGGATTCGTGCGAAAACGCGTTTTAAGCTTGCACATGCATCTTTTGGTAGACGCGGATGAAGTTTTCTGCAAAACCACAAGATGTGCATGCAAATGGTGCTTTTGGCAGAACGCGCACGTGGATTTCTACCAAACGACGTGCTAAGCATGCCGATGCTGCTCTTTTTAGCACCCGCGCACGGATTCGTGCGAAAACGCGTTTTAAGCATGCACATGCATCTTTTGGTAGACGCGGATGAAGTTTTCTGCAAAACCACAAGATGTGCATGCAAATGGTGCTCTTGGCAGAACGCGCACGTGGATTTCTACCAAACGACGTGCTAAGCATGCCGATGCTGCTCTTTTTAGCACCCGCGCACGGATTTGTGCGAAAACGCGTTTTAAGCATGCACATGCATCTTTTGGTAGACGAGATTGAAGTTTTCTGCAAAACCACAAGATGTGCATGCAAATGGTGCTTTTGGCAGAACGCGCACGTGGATTTCTACCAAACGACGTGCTAAGCATGCCGATGCTGCTCTTTTTAGCACCCGCGCACGGATTCGCGCGAAAACGCGTTTTAAGCATGCACATGCATCTTTTGGTAGACGCGGATGAAGTTTTCTGCAAAACCACAAGATGTGCATGCAAATGGTGCTTTTGGCAGAACGCGCACGTGGATTTCTACCAAACGACGTGCTAAGCATGCCGATGCTGCTCTTTTTAGCACCCGCGCACGGATTTGTGCGAAAACGCGTTTTAAGCATGCACATGCATCTTTTGGTAGACGAGATTGAAGTTTTCTGCAAAACCACAAGATGTGCATGCAAATGGTGCTTTTGGCAGAACGCGCACGTGGATTTCTACCAAACGACGTGCTAAGCATGCCGATGCTGCTCTTTTTAGCACCCGCGCACGGATTCGTGCGAAAACGCGTTTAAGCATGCACATGCATCTTTTGGTAGACGCGGATGAAGTTTTCTGCAAAACCACAAGATGTGCATGCAAATGGTGCTTTTGGCAGAACGCGCACGTGGATTTCTACCAAACGACGTGCTAAGCATGCCGATGCTGCTCTTTTTAGCACCCGCGCACGGATTCGTGCGAAAACGCGTTTTCAGCATGCACATGCATCTTTTGTTAGACGCGGATGAAGTTTTCTGCAAAACCACAAGATGTGCATGCAAATGGTGCTCTTGGCAGAACGCGCACGTGGATTTCTACCAAACGACGTGCTAAGCATGCCGATGCTGCACTTTTTAGCACCCGCGCACGGATTTGTGCGAAAACGCGTTTTAAGCATGCACATGCATCTTTTGGTAGACGAGATTGAAGTTTTCTGCAAAACCACAAGATGTGCATGCAAATGGTGCTTTTGGCAGAACGCGCACGTGGATTTCTACCAAACGACGTGCTAAGCATGCCGATGCTGCTCTTTTTAGCACCCGCGCACGGATTCGTGCGAAAACGCGTTTTAAGCATGCACATGCATCTTTTGGTAGACGCGGATGAAGTTTTCTGCAATACCACAAGATGTGCATGCAAATGGTGCTCTTGGCAGAACGCGCACGTGGATTTCTACCAAACGACGTGCTAAGCATGCCGACGCTGCTCTTTTTAGCACCCGCGCACGGATTTGTGCGAAAACGCGTTTTAAGCATGCACATGCATCTTTTGGTAGACGAGATTGAAGTTTTCTGCAAAAGCACAAGATGTGCATGCAAATGGTGCTTTTCGCAGAACGCGCACGTGGATTTCTACCAAACAACGTGCTAAGCATGCCGATGCTGCTCTTTTTAGCACCCGCGCACGGATTCGTGCGAAAACGCGTTTTAAGCTTGCACATGCATCTTTTGGTAGACGCGGATGAAGTTTTCTGCAAAACCACAAGATGTGCATGCAAATGGTGCTTTTGGCAGAACGCGCACGTGGATTTCTACCAAACGACGTGCTAAGCATGCCGATGCTGCTCTTTTTAGCACCCGCGCACGGATTCGTGCGAAAACGCGTTTTAAGCATGCACATGCATCTTTTGGTAGACACGGATGAAGTTTTCTGCAAAACCACAAGATGTGCAGGCAAATGGTGCTCTTGGCAGAACGCGCACGTGGATTTCTACCAAACGACGTGCTAAGCATGCCGATGCTGCTCTTTTTAGCACCCGCGCACGGATTTGTGCGAAAACGCGTTTTAAGCATGCACATGCATCTTTTGGTAGACGAGATTGAAGTTTTCTGCAAAACCACAAGATGTGCATGCAAATGGTGCTTTTGGCAGAACGCGCACGTGGATTTCTACCAAACGACGTGCTAAGCATGCCGATGCTGCTCTTTTTAGCACCCGCGCACGGATTCGCGCGAAAACGCGTTTTAAGCATGCACATGCATCTTTTGGTAGACGCGGATGAAGTTTTCTGCAAAACCACAAGATGTGCATGCAAATGGTGCTTTTGGCAGAACGCGCACGTGGATTTCTACCAAACGACGTGCTAAGCATGCCGATGCTGCTCTTTTTAGCACCCGCGCACGGATTTGTGCGAAAACGCGTTTTAAGCATGCATATGCATCTTTTGGTAGACGAGATTGAAGTTTTCTGCAAAACCACAAGATGTGCATGCAAATGGTGCTTTTGGCAGAACGCGCACGTGGATTTCTACCAAACGACGTGCTAAGCATGCCGATGCTGCTCTTTTTAGCACCCGCGCACGGATTCGTGCGAAAACGCGTTTTAAGCATGCACATGCATCTTTTGGTAGACGCGGATGAAGTTTTCTGCAAAATCACAAGATGTGCATGCAAATGGTGCTTTTGGCAGAACGCGCACGTGGATTTCTACCAAACGACGTGCTAAGCATGCCGATGCTGCTCTTTTTAGCACCCGCGCACGGATTCGTGCGAAAACGCGTTTTAAGCATGCACATGCATCTTTTGTTAGACGCGGATGAAGTTTTCTGCAAAACCACAAGATGTGCATGCAAATGGTGCTCTTGGCAGAACGCGCACGTGGATTTCTACCAAACGACGTGCTAAGCATGCCGATGCTGCACTTTTTAGCACCCGCGCACGGATTTGTGCGAAAAACGCGTTTTAAGCATGCACATGCATCTTTTGGTAGACGAGATTGAAGTTTTCTGCAAAACCACAAGATGTGCATGCAAATGGTGCTTTTGGCAGAACGCGCACGTGGATTTCTACCAAACGACGTGCTAAGCATGCCGATGCTGCTCTTTTAGCACCCGCGCACGGATTCGCGCGAAAACGCGTTTTAAGCATGCACATGCATCTTTTGGTAGACGCGGATGAAGTTTTCTGCAAAACCACAAGATGTGCATGCAAATGGTGCTTTTGGCAGAACGCGCACGTGGATTTCTACCAAACGACGTGCTAAGCATGCCGATGCTGCTCTTTTTAGTACCCGCGCACGGATTTGTGCGAAAACGCGTTTTAAGCATGCACATGCATCTTTTGGTAGACGAGATTGAAGTTTTCTGCAAAACCACAAGATGTGCATGCAAATGGTGCTTTTCGCAGAACGCGCACGTGGATTTCTACCAAACAACGTGCTAAGCATGCCGATGCTGCTCTTTTTAGCACCCGCGCACGGATTCGTGCGAAAACGCGTTTTAAGCATGCACATGCATCTTTTGGTAGACGCGGATGAAGTTTTCTGCAAAACCACAAGATGTGCATGCAAATGGTGCTTTTGGCAGAACCCGCACGTGGATTTCTACCAAACGACGTGCTAAGCATGCCGATGCTGCTCTTTTTAGCACCCGCGCACGGATTCGTGCGAAAACGCGTTTTAAGCATGCACATGCATATTTTGGTAGACGCGGATGAAGTTTTCTGCAAAACCACAAGATGTGCATGCAAATGGTGCTCTTGGCAGAACGCGCACGTGGATTTCTACCAAACGACGTGCTAAGCATGCCGATGCTGCTCTTTTTAGCACCCGCGCACGGATTTGTGCGAAAACGCGTTTTAAGCATGCACATGCATCATTTGGTAGACGAGATTGAAGTTTTCTGCAAAACCACAAGATGTGCATGCAAATGGTGCTTTTGGCAGAACGCGCACGTGGATTTCTACCAAACGACGTGCTAAGCATGCCGATGCTGCTCTTTTTAGCACCCGCGCACGGATTCGCGCGAAAACGCGTTTTAAGCATGCACATGCATCTTTTGGTAGACGCGGATGAAGTTTTCTGCAAAACCACAAGATGTGCATGCAAATGGTGCTTTTCGCAGTATGCGCACGTGGATTTCTACCAAACGACGTGCTAAGCATGCCGATGCTGCTCTTTTTAGCACCCGCGCACAGATTTGTGCGAAAACGCGTTTTAAGCATGCACATGCATCTTTTGGTAGACGAGATTGAAGTTTTCTGCAAAACCACAAGATGTGCATGCAAATGGTGCTTTTCGCAGAACGCGCACGTGGATTTCTACCAAACGACGTGCTAAGCATGCCGATGCTGCTCTTTTTAGCACCCGCGCACGGATTCGTGCGAAAACGCGTTTTAAGCATGCACATGCATCTTTTGTTAGACGCGGATGAAGTTTTCTGCAAAACCACAAGATGTGCATGCAAATGGTGCTCTTGGCAGAACGCGCACGTGGATTTCTACCAAACGACGTGCTAAGCATGCCGATGCTGCACTTTTTAGCACCCGCGCACGGATTTGTGCGAAAACGCGTTTTAAGCATGCACATGCATCTTTTGGTAGACGAGATTGAAGTTTTCTGCAAAACCACAAGATGTGCATGCAAATGGTGCTTTTGGCAGAACGCGCACGTGGATTTCTACCAAACGACGTGCTAAGCATGCCGATGCTGCTCTTTTTAGCACCCGCGCACGGATTCGCGCGAAAACGCGTTTTAAGCATGCACATGCATCTTTTGGTAGACGCGGATGAAGTTTTCTGCAAAACCACAAGATGTGCATGCAAATGGTGCTTTTGGCAGAACGCGCACGTGGATTTCTACCAAACGACGTGCTAAGCATGCCGATGCTGCTCTTTTTAGTACCCGCGCAAGGATTTGTGCGAAAACGCGTTTTAAGCATGCACATGCATCTTTTGGTAGACGAGATTGAAGTTTTCTGCAAAACCACAAGATGTGCATGCAAATGGTGCTTTTCGCAGAACGCGCACGTGGATTTCTACCAAACAACGTGCTAAGCATGCCGATGCTGCTCTTTTTAGCACCCGCGCACGGATTCGTGCGAAAACGCGTTTTAAGCATGCACATGCATCTTTTGGTAGACGCGGATGAAGTTTTCTGCAAAACCACAAGATGTGCATGCAAATGGTGCTTTTGGCAGAACGCGCACGTGGATTTCTACCAAACGACGTGCTAAGCATGCCGATGCTGCTCTTTTTAGCACCCGCGCACGGATTCGTGCGAAAACGCGTTTTAAGCATGCACATGCATATTTTGGTAGACGCGGATGAAGTTTTCTGCAAAACCACAAGATGTGCATGCAAATGGTGCTCTTGGCAGAACGCGCACGTGGATTTATACCAAACGACGTGCTAAGCATGCCGATGCTGCTCTTTTTAGCACCCGCGCACGGATTTGTGCGTAAACGCGTTTTAAGCATGCACATGCATCTTTTGGTAGACGAGATTGAAGTTTTCTGCAAAACCGCAAGATGTGCATGCAAATGGTGCTTTTGGCAGAACGCGCACGTGGATTTCTACCAAACGACGTGCTAAGCATGCCGATGCTGCTCTTTTTAGCACCCCGCGCACGGATTCGCGCGAAAACGCGTTTTAAGCATGCACATGCATCTTTTGGTAGACGCGGATGAAGTTTTCTGCAAAACCACAAGATGTGCATGCAAATGGTGCTTTTCGCAGAACGCGCACGTGGATTTCTACCAAACAACGTGCTAAGCATGCCGATGCTGCTCTTTTTAGCACCCGCGCACGGATTCGTGCGAAAACGCGTTTTAAGCATGCACATGCATCTTTTGGTAGACGAGATTGAAGTTTTCTGCAAAACCACAAGATGTGCATGCAAATGGTGCGTTTCGCAGAACGCGCACGTGGATTTCTACCAAACAACGTGCTAAGCATGCCGATGCTGCTCTTTTTAGCACCCGCGCACGGATTCGTGCGAAAACGCGTTTTAAGCATGCACATGCATCTTTTGGTAGACGAGATTGAAGTTTTCTGCAAAACCACAAGATGTGCATGCAAATGGTGCTTTTCGCAGAACGCGCACGTGGATTTCTACCAAACAACGTGCTAAGCATGCCGATGCTGCTCTTTTTAGCACCCCGCGCACGGATTCGTGCGAAAACGCGTTTTAAGCATGCACATGCATCTTTTGGTAGACGAGATTGAAGTTTTCTGCAAAACCACAAGATGTGCATGCAAATGGTGCTTTTGGCAGAACGCGCATGTGGATTTCTACCAAACGACGTGCTAAGCATGCCGATGCTGCTCTTTTTAGCACCCGCGCACGGATTCGCGCGAAAACGCGTTTTAAGCATGCACATGCATCTTTTGGTAGACGCGGATGAAGTTTTCTGCAAAACCACAAGATGTGCATGCAAATGGTGCTTTTGGCAGAACGCGCACGTGGATTTCTACCAAACGACGTGCTAAGCATGCCGATGCTGCTCTTTTTAGCACCCGCGCACGGATTCGTGCGAAAACGCGTTTTAAGCATGCACATGCATCTTTTGGTAGACGCGGATGAAGTTTTCTGGAAAACCACAAGATGTGCATGCAAATGGTGCTCTTGGCAGAACGCGCACGTGGATTTCTACCAAACGACGTGCTAAGCATGCCGATGCTGCTCTTTTTAGCACCCGCGCACGGATTTGTGCGAAAACGCGTTTTAAGCATGCACATGCATCTTTTGGTAGACGAGATTGAAGTTTTCTGCAAAACCACAAGATGTGCATGCAAATGGTGCTTTTCGCAGAACGCGCACGTGGATTTCTACCAAACAACGTGCTAAGCATGCCGGTGCTGCTCTTTTTAGCACCCGCGCACGGATTTGTGCGAAAACGCGTTTTAAGCATGCACATGCATCTTTTGGTAGACGAGATTGAAGTTTTCTGCAAAACCACAAGATGTGCATGCAAATGGTGCTTTTCGCAGAACGCGCACGTGGATTTCTACCAAACAACGTGCTAAGCATGCCGATGCTGCTCTTTTTAGCACCCGCGCACGGATTCGTGCGAAAACGCGTTTTAAGCATGCACATGCATCTTTTGGTAAACGAGATTGAAGTTTTCTGCAAAACCACAAGATGTGCATGCAAATGGTGCTTTTCGCAGAACGCGCACGTGGATTTCTACCAAACAACGTGCTAAGCATGCCGATGCTGCTCTTTTTAGCACCCGCGCACGGATTCGTGCGAAAACGCGTTTTAAGCAAGCACATGCATCTTTTGGTAGACGAGATTGAAGTTTTCTGCAAAACCACAAGATGTGCATGCAAATGGTGCTTTTCGCAGAAGGCGCACGTGGATTTCTACCAAACAACGTGCTCAGCATGCCGATGCTGCTCTTTTTAGCACCCGCGCACGGATTCGTGCGAAAACGCGTTTTAAGCATGCACATGCATCTTTTGGTAGACGAGATTGAAGTTTTCTGCAAAACCACAAGATGTGCATGCAAATGGTGCTTTTGGCAGAACGCGCACGTGGATTTCTACCAAACGACGTGCTAAGCATGCCGATCCTGCTCTTTTTAGCACCCGCGCACGGATTCGCGCGAAAACGCGTTTTAAGCATGCACATGCATCTTTTGGTAGACGCGGATGAAGTTTTCTGCAAAACCACAAGATGTGCATGCAAATGGTGCTTTTGGCACAACGCGCACGTGGATTTCTACCAAACGACGTGCTAAGCATGCCGATGCTGCTCTTTTTAGCACCCGCGCACGGATTTGTGCGAAAACGCGTTTTAAGCATGCACATGCATCTTTTGGTAGACGAGATTGAAGTTTTCTGCAAAACCACAAGATGTGCATGCAAATGGTGCTTTTCGCAGAACGCGCACGTGGATTTCTACCCAACAACGTGCTAAGCATGCCGATGCTGCTCTTTTTAGCACCCGCGCACGGATTCGTGCGAAAACGCGTTTTAAGCATGCACATGCATCTTTTGGTAGACGCGGATGAAGTTTTCTGCAAAACCACAAGATGTGCATGCAAATGGTGCTTTTGGCAGAACGCGCACGTGGATTTCTACCAAACGACGTGCAAAGCATGCCGATGCTGCTCTTTTTAGCACCCGCGCACGGATTCGTGCGAAAACGCGTTTTAAGCATGCACATGCATCTTTTGGTAGACGCGGATGAAGTTTTCTGCAAAACCACAAGATGTGCATGCAAATGGTGCTTTTCGCAGAACCCGCACGTGGATTTCTACCAAACAACGTGCTAAGCATGCCGATGCTGCTCTTTTTAGCACCCGCGCACGCATTCGTGCGAAAACGCGTTTTAAGCATGCACATGCATCTTTTGGTAGACGCGGATGAAGTTTTCTGCAAAACCACAAGATGTGCATGCAAATGGTGCTTTTCGCAGAACGCGCACGTGGATTTCTACCAAACAACGTGCTAAGCATGCCGATGCTGCTCTTTTTAGCACCCGCGCACGCATTCGTGCGAAAACGCGTTTTAAGCATGCACATGCATCTTTTGGTAGACGCGGATGAAGTTTTCTGCAAAACCACAAGATGTGCATGCAAATGGTGCTTTTGGCAGAACGCGCACGTGAATTTCTACCAAACGACGTGCTAAGCATGCCGATGCTGCTCTTTTTAGCACCCGCGCACGGATTCGTGCGAAAACGCGTTTTAAGCATGCACATGCATCTTTTGGTAGACGCGGATGAAGTTTTCTGCAAAACCACAAGATGTGCATGCAAATGGTGCTCTTGGCAGAACGCGCACGTGGATTTCTACCAAACGACGTGCTAAGCATGCCGATGCTGCTCTTTTTAGCACCCGCGCACGGATTTGTGCGAAAACGCGTTTTAAGCATGCACATGCATCTTTTGGTAGACGAGATTGAAGTTTTCTGCAAAACCACAAGATGTGCATGCAAATGGTGCTTTTCGCAGAACGCGCACGTGGATTTCTACCAAACAACGTGCTAAGCATGCCGATGCTGCTCTTTTTAGCACCCGCGCACGGATTCGTGCGAAAACGCGTTTTAAGCATGCACATGCATCTTTTGGTAGACGAGATTGAAGTTTTCTGCAAAACCACAAGATGTGCATGCAAATGGTGCTTTTCGCAGAACGCGCACGTGGATTTCTACCAAACGACGTGCTAAACATGCCGATGCTGCTCTTTTTAGCACCCGCGCACGGATTCGCGCGAAAACGCGTTTTAAGCATGCACATGCATCTTTTGGTAGACGCGGATGAAGTTTTCTGCAAAACCACAAGATGTGCATGCAAATGGTGCTTTTGGCAGAACGCGCACGTGGATTTCTACCAAACGACGTGCAAAGCATGCCGATGCTGCTCTTTTTAGCACCCGCGCACGGATTCGTGCGAAAACGCGTTTTAAGCATGCACATGCATCTTTTGGTAGACGCGGATGAAGTTTTCTGCAAAACCACAAGATGTGCATGCAAATGGTGCTTTTCGCAGAACCCGCACGTGGATTTCTACCAAACAACGTGCTAAGCATGCCGATGCTGCTCTTTTTAGCACCCGCGCACGGATTCGTGCGAAAACGCGTTTTAAGCATGCACATGCATCTTTTGGTAGACGAGATTGAAGTTTTCTGCAAAACCACAAGATGTGCATGCAAATGGTGCTTTTGGCAGAACGCGCACGTGGATTTCTACCAAACGACGTGCTAAACATGCCGATGCTGCTCTTTTTAGCACCCGCGCACGGATTCGCGCGAAAACGCGTTTTAAGCATGCACATGCATCTTTTGGTAGACGCGGATGAAGTTTTCTGCAAAACCACAAGATGTGCATGCAAATGGTGCTTTTGGCAGAACGCGCACGTGGATTTCTACCAAACGACGTGCTAAGCATGCCGATGCTGCTCTTTTTAGCACCCGCGCACGGATTTGTGCGAAAACGCGTTTTAAGCATGCACATGCATCTTTTGGTAGACGAGATTGAAGTTTTCTGCAAAACCACAAGATGTGCATGCAAATGGTGCTTTTCGCAGAACGCGCACGTGGATTTCTACCAAACAACGTGCTAAGCATGCCGATGCTGCTCTTTTTAGCACCCGCGCACGCATTCGTGCGAAAACGCGTTTTAAGCATGCACATGCATCTTTTGGTAGACGCGGATGAAGTTTTCTGCAAAACCACAAGATGTGCATGCAAATGGTGCTTTTGGCAGAACGCGCACGTGAATTTCTACCAAACGACGTGCTAAGCATGCCGATGCTGCTCTTTTTAGCACCCGCGCACGGATTCGTGCGAAAACGCGTTTTAAGCATGCACATGCATCTTTTGGTAGACGCGGATGAAGTTTTCTGCAAAACCACAAGATGTGCATGCAAATGGTGCTCTTGGCAGAACGCGCACGTGGATTTCTACCAAACGACGTGCTAAGCATGCCGATGCTGCTCTTTTTAGCACCCGCGCACGGATTTGTGCGAAAACGCGTTTTAAGCATGCACATGCATCTTTTGGTAGACGAGATTGAAGTTTTCTGCAAAACCACAAGATGTGCATGCAAATGGTGCTTTTCGCAGAACGCGCACGTGGATTTCTACCAAACAACGTGCTAAGCATGCCGATGCTGCTCTTTTTAGCACCCGCGCACGGATTCGTGCGAAAACGCGTTTTAAGCATGCACATGCATCTTTTGGTAGACGAGATTGAAGTTTTCTGCAAAACCACAAGATGTGCATGCAAATGGTGCTTTTCGCAGAACGCGCACGTGGATTTCTACCAAACGACGTGCTAAACATGCCGATGCTGCTCTTTTTAGCACCCGCGCACGGATTCGCGCGAAAACGCGTTTTAAGCATGCACATGCATCTTTTGGTAGACGCGGATGAAGTTTTCTGCAAAACCACAAGATGTGCATGCAAATGGTGCTTTTGGCAGAACGCGCACGTGGATTTCTACCAAACGACGTGCAAAGCATGCCGATGCTGCTCTTTTTAGCACCCGCGCACGGATTCGTGCGAAAACGCGTTTTAAGCATGCACATGCATCTTTTGGTAGACGCGGATGAAGTTTTCTGCAAAACCACAAGATGTGCATGCAAATGGTGCTTTTCGCAGAACCCGCACGTGGATTTCTACCAAACAACGTGCTAAGCATGCCGATGCTGCTCTTTTTAGCACCCGCGCACGGATTCGTGCGAAAACGCGTTTTAAGCATGCACATGCATCTTTTGGTAGACGAGATTGAAGTTTTCTGCAAAAGCACAAGATGTGCATGCAAATGGTGCTTTTCGCAGAACGCGCACGTGGATTTCTACCAAACAACGTGCTAAGCATGCCGATGCTGCTCTTTTTAGCACCCGCGCACGGATTCGTGCGAAAACGCGTTTTAAGCATGCACATGCATCTTTTGGTAGACGAGATTGAAGTTTTCTGCAAAACCACAAGATGTGCATGCAAATGGTGCTTTTCGCAGAACGCGCACGTGGATTTCTACCAAACGACGTGCTAAGCATGCCGATGCTGCTCTTTTTAGCACCCGCGCACGGATTCGTGCGAAAACGCGTTTTAAGCATGCACATGCATCTTTTGGTAGACGAGATTGAAGTTTTCTGCAAAACCACAAGATGTGCATGCAAATGGTGGTTTTCGCAGAACGCCCACGTGGATTTCTACCAAACAACGTGCTAAGCATGCCGATGCTGCTCTTTTTAGCACCCGCGCACGGATTTGTGCGAAAACGCGTTTTAAGCATGCACATGCATCTTTTGGTAGACGAGATTGAAGTTTTCTGCAAAACCACAAGATGTGCATGCAAATGGTGCTTTTCGCAGAACGCGCACGTGGATTTCTACCAAACAACGTGCTAAGCATGCCGATGCTGCTCTTTTTAGCACCCGCGCACGGATTCGTGCGAGAACGCGTTTTAAGCATGCACATGCATCTTTTGGTAGACGAGATTGAAGTTTTCTGCAAAACCACAAGATGTGCATGCAAATGGTGCTTTTCGCAGAACGCGCACGTGGATTTCTACCAAACAACGTGCTAAGCATGCCGATGCTGCTCTTTTTAGCACCCGCGCACGGATTCGTGCGAAAACGCGTTTTAAGCATGCACATGCATCTTTTGGTAGACGAGATTGAAGTTTTCTGCAAAACCACAAGATGTGCATGCAAATGGTGCTTTTGGCAGAACGCGCACGTGGATTTCTACCAAACGACGTGCTAAACATGCCGATGCTGCTCTTTTTAGCACCCGCGCACGGATTCGCGCGAAAACGCGTTTTAAGCATGCACATGCATCTTTTGGTAGACGCGGATGAAGTTTTCTGCAAAACCACAAGATGTGCATGCAAATGGTGCTTTTGGCAGAACGCGCACGTGGATTTCTACCAAACGACGTGCTAAGCATGCCGATGCTGCTCTTTTTAGCACCCGCGCACGGATTTGTGCGAAAACGCGTTTTAAGCATGCACATGCATCTTTTGGTAGACGAGATTGAAGTTTTCTGCAAAACCACAAGATGTGCATGCAAATGGTGCTTTTCGCAGAACGCGCACGTGGATTTCTACCAAACAACGTGCTAAGCATGCCGATGCTGCTCTTTTTAGCACCCGCGCACGGATTCGTGCGAAAACGCGTTTTAAGCATGCACATGCATCTTTTGGTAGACGCGAATGAAGTTTTCTGCAAAACCACAAGATGTGCATGCAAATGGTGCTTTTGGCAGAACGCGCACGTGAATTTCTACCAAACGACGTGCTAAGCATGCCGATGCTGCTCTTTTTAGCACCCGCGCACGGATTCGTGCGAAAACGCGTTTTAAGCATGCACATGCATCTTTTGGTAGACGCGGATGAAGTTTTCTGCAAAACCACAAGATGTGCATGCAAATGGTGCTCTTGGCAGAACGCGCACGTGGATTTCTACCAAACGACGTGCTAAGCATGCCGATGCTGCTCTTTTTAGCACCCGCGCACGGATTTGTGCGAAAACGCGTTTTAAGCATGCACATGCATCTTTTGGTAGACGAGATTGAAGTTTTCTGCAAAACCACAAGATGTGCATGCAAATGGTGCTTTTCGCAGAACGCGCACGTGGATTTCTACCAAACAACGTGCTAAGCATGCCGATGCTGCTCTTTTTAGCACCCGCGCACGGATTCGTGCGAAAACGCGTTTTAAGCATGCACATGCATCTTTTGGTAGACGAGATTGAAGTTTTCTGCAAAACCACAAGATGTGCATGCAAATGGTGCTTTTCGCAGAACGCGCACGTGGATTTCTACCAAACGACGTGCTAAACATGCCGATGCTGCTCTTTTTAGCACCCGCGCACGGATTCGCGCGAAAACGCGTTTTAAGCATGCACATGCATCTTTTGGTAGACGCGGATGAAGTTTTCTGCAAAACCACAAGATGTGCATGCAAATGGTGCTTTTGGCAGAACGCGCACGTGGATTTCTACCAAACGACGTGCTAAGCATGCCGATGCTGCTCTTTTTAGCACCCGCGCACGGATTTGTGCGAAAACGCGTTTTAAGCATGCACATGCATCTTTTGGTAGACGAGATTGAAGTTTTCTGCAAAACCACAAGATGTGCATGCAAATGGTGCTTTTCGCAGAACGCGCACGTGGAATTCTACCAAACAACGTGCTAAGCATGCCGATGCTGCCCTTTTTAGCACCCGCGCACGGATTCGTGCGAAAACGCGTTTTAAGCATGCACATGCATCTTTTGGTAGACGCGGATGAAGTTTTCTGCAAAACCACAAGATGTGCATGCAAATGGTGCTTCTGGCAGAACGCGCACGTGGATTTCTACCAAACGACGTGCTAAGCATGCCGATGCTGCTCTTTTTAGCACCCGCGCACGGATTTGTGCGAAAACGCGTTTTAAGCATGCACATGCATCTTTTGGTAGACGAGATTGAAGTTTTCTGCAAAACCACAAGATGTGCATGCAAATGGTGCTTTTCGCAGAACGCGCACGTGAATTTCTACCAAACAACGTGCTAAGCATGCCGATGCTGCTCTTTTTAGCACCCGCGCACGGATTCGTGCGAAAACGCGTTTTAAGCATGCACATGCATGTTTTGGTAGACGAGATTGAAGTTTTCTGCAAAACCACAAGATGTGCATGCAAATGGTGCTTTTCGCAGAACGCGCACGTGGATTTCTACCAAACAACGTGCTAAGCATGCCGATGCTGCTCTTTTTAGCACCCGCGCACGGATTCGTGCGAAAACGCGTTTTAAGCATGCACATGCATCTTTTGGTAGACGAGATTGAAGTTTTCTGCAAAACCACAAGATGTGCATGCAAATGGTGCTTTTGGCAGAACGCGCACGTGGATTTCTACCAAACGACGTGCTAAACATGCCGATGCTGCTCTTTTTAGCACCCGCGCACGGATTTGTGCGAAAACGCGTTTTAAGCATGCACATGCATCTTTTGGTAGACGAGATTGAAGTTTTCTGCAAAACCACAAGATGTGCATGCAAATGGTGCTTTTCGCAGAACGCGCACGTGGATTTCTACCAAACAACGTGCTAAGCATGCCGATGCTGCTCTTTTTAGCACCCGCGCACGGATTCGTGCGAAAACGCGTTTTTAAGCATGCACATGCATCTTTTGGTAGACGCGGATGAAGTTTTCTGCAAAACCACAAGATGTGCATGCAAATGGTGCTTTTGGCAGAACGCGCACGTGAATTTCTACCAAACGACGTGCTAAGCATGCCGATGCTGCTCTTTTTAGCACCCGCGCACGGATTCGTGCGAAAACGCGTTTTAAGCATGCACATGCATCTTTTGGTAGACGCGGATGAAGTTTTCTGCAAAACCACAAGATGTGCATGCAAATGGTGCTCTTGGCAGAACGCGCACGTGGATTTCTACCAAACGACGTGCTAAGCATGCCGATGCTGCTCTTTTTAGCACCCGCGCACGGATTTGTGCGAAAACGCGTTTTAAACATGCACATGCATCTTTTGGTAGACGAGATTGAAGTTTTCTGCAAAACCACAAGATGTGCATGCAAATGGTGCTTTTCGCAGAACGCGCACGTGGATTTCTACCAAACAACGTGCTAAGCATGCCGATGCTGCTCTTTTTAGCACCCGCGCACGGATTCGTGCGAAAACGCGTTTTAAGCATGCACATGCATCTTTTGGTAGACGAGATTGAAGTTTTCTGCAAAACCACAAGATGTGCATGCAAATGGTGCTTTTCGCAGAACGCGCACGTGGATTTCTACCAAACGACGTGCTAAACATGCCGATGCTGCTCTTTTTAGCACCCGCGCACGGATTCGCGCGAAAACGCGTTTTAAGCATGCACATGCATCTTTTGGTAGACGCGGATGAAGTTTTCTGCAAAACCACAAGATGTGCATGCAAATGGTGCTTTTGGCAGAACGCGCACGTGGATTTCTACCAAACGACGTGCTAAGCATGCCGATGCTGCTCTTTTTAGCACCCGCGCACGGATTTGTGCGAAAACGCGTTTTAAGCATGCACATGCATCTTTTGGTAGACGAGATTGAAGTTTTCTGCAAAACCACAAGATGTGCATGCAAATGGTGCTTTTCGCAGAACGCGCACGTGGAATTCTACCAAACAACGTGCTAAGCATGCCGATGCTGCCCTTTTTAGCACCCGCGCACGGATTCGTGCGAAAACGCGTTTTAAGCATGCACATGCATCTTTTGGTAGACGCGGATGAAGTTTTCTGCAAAACCACAAGATGTGCATGCAAATGGTGCTTCTGGCAGAACGCGCACGTGGATTTCTACCAAACGACGTGCTAAGCATGCCGATGCTGCTCTTTTTAGCACCCGCGCACGGATTTGTGCGAAAACGCGTTTTAAGCATGCACATGCATCTTTTGGTAGACGAGATTGAAGTTTTCTGCAAAACCACAAGATGTGCATGCAAATGGTGCTTTTCGCAGAACGCGCACGTGAATTTCTACCAAACAACGTGCTAAGCATGCCGATGCTGCTCTTTTTAGCACCCGCGCACGGATTCGTGCGAAAACGCGTTTTAAGCATGCACATGCATGTTTTGGTAGACGAGATTGAAGTTTTCTGCAAAACCACAAGATGTGCATGCAAATGGTGCTTTTCGCAGAACGCGCACGTGGATTTCTACCAAACAACGTGCTAAGCATGCCGATGCTGCTCTTTTTAGCACCCGCGCACGGATTCGTGCGAAAACGCGTTTTAAGCATGCACATGCATCTTTTGGTAGACGAGATTGAAGTTTTCTGCAAAACCACAAGATGTGCATGCAAATGGTGCTTTTGGCAGAAAGCGCACGTGGATTTCTACCAAACGACGTGCTAAACATGCCAATGGTGCTCTTTTTAGCACCCGCGCACGGATTCGCGCGAAAACGCGTTTTAAGCATGCACATGCATCTTTTGGTAGACGCGGATGAAGTTTTCTGCAAAACCACAAGATGTGCATGCAAATGGTGCTTTTGGCAGAACGCGCACGTGGATTTCTACCAAACGACGTGCTAAGCATGCCGATGCTGCTCTTTTTAGCACCCGCGCACGGATTTGTGCGAAAACGCGTTTTAAGCATGCACATGCATCTTTTGGTAGACGCGGATGAAGTTTTCTGCAAAACCACAAGATGTGCATGCAAATGGTGCTTTTGGCAGAACGCGCACGTGGATTTCTACCAAACGACGTGCTAAGCATGCCGATGCTGCTCTTTTTAGCACCCGCGCACGGATTCGTGCGAAAACGCGTTTTAAGCATGCACATGCATCTTTTGGTAGACGCGGATGAAGTTTTCTGGAAAACCACAAGATGTGCATGCAAATGGTGCTCTTGGCAGAACGCGCACGTGGATTTCTACCAAACGACGTGCTAAGCATGCCGATGCTGCTCTTTTTAGCACCCGCGCACGGATTTGTGCGAAAACGCGTTTTAAGCATGCACATGCATCTTTTGGTAGACGCGGATGAAGTTTTCTGCAAAACCACAAGATGTGCATGCAATGGTGCTTTTGGCACAACGCGCACGTGGATTTCTACCAAACGACGTGCTAGCATGCCGATGCTGCTCTTTTTAGCACCCGCGCACGGATTTGTGCGAAACGCGTTTTAAGCATGCACATGCATCTTTTGGTAGACGAGATTGAAGTTTTCTGCAAAACCACAAGATGTGCATGCAAATGGTGCTTTTCGCAGAACGCGCACGTGATTTCTACCCAACAACGTGCTAAGCATGCCGATGCTGCTCTTTTTAGCACCCGCGCACGGATTCGTGCGAAAACGCGTTTTAAGCATGCACATGCATCTTTGGTAGACGCGGATGAAGTTTTCTGCAAAACCACAAGATGTGCATGCAAATGGTGCTTTTGGCAGAACGCGCACGTGGATTTCTACCAAACGACGTGCAAAGCATGCCGATGCTGCCTCTTTTTAGCACCCGCGCACGGATTCGTGCGAAAACGCGTTTTAAGCATGCACATGCATCTTTTGGTAGACGCGGATGAAGTTTTCTGCAAAACCACAAGATGGTGCATGCAAATGGTGCTTTTCGCAGAACCCGCACGTGGATTTCTACCAAACAACGTGCTAAGCATGCCGATGCTGCTCTTTTTAGCACCCGCGCACGGATTCGTGCGAAAACGCGTTTTAAGCATGCACATGCATCTTTTGGTAGACGAGATTGAAGTTTTCTGCAAAAGCACAAGATGTGCATGCAAATGGTGCTTTTTCGCAGAACGCGCACGTGGATTTCTACCAAACAACGTGCTAAGCATGCCGATGCTGCTCTTTTTAGCACCCGCGCACGGATTCGTGCGAAAACGCGTTTTAAGCATGCACATGCATCTTTTGGTAGACGAGATTGAAGTTTTCTGCAAAACCACAAGATGTGCCTGCAAATGGTGCTTTTCGCAGAACGCGCACGTGGATTTCTACCAAACAACGTGCTAAGCATGCCGATGCTGCTCTTTTTAGCACCCGCGCACGGATTCGTGCGAAAACGCGTTTTAAGCATGCACATGCATCTTTTGGTAGACGAGATTGAAGTTTTCTGCAAAACCACAAGATGTGCATGCAAATGGTGGTTTTCGCAGAACGCCCACGTGGATTTCTACCAAACAACGTGCTAAGCATGCCGATGCTGCTCTTTTTAGCACCCGCGCACGGATTTGTGCGAAAACGCGTTTTAAGCATGCACATGCATCTTTTGGTAGACGAGATTGAAGTTTTCTGCAAAACCACAAGATGTGCATGCAAATGGTGCTTTTCGCAGAACGCGCGCGTGGATTTCTACCAAACAACGTGCTAAGCATGCCGATGCTGCTCTTTTTAGCACCCGCGCACGGATTCGTGCGAGAACGCGTTTTAAGCATGCACATGCATCTTTTGGTAGACGAGATTGAAGTTTTCTGCAAAACCACAAGATGTGCATGCAAATGGTGCTTTTCGCAGAACGCGCACGTGGATTTCTACCAAACAACGTGCTAAGCATGCCGATGCTGCTCTTTTTAGCACCCGCGCACGGATTCGTGCGAAAACGCGTTTTTAAGCATGCACATGCATCTTTTGGTAGACGAGATTGAAGTTTTCTGCAAAACCACAAGATGTGCATGCAAATGGTGCTTTTCGCAGAACGCGCACGTGGATTTCTACCAAACAACGTGCTAAGCATGCCGATGCTGCTCTTTTTAGCACCCGCGCACGGATTCGTGCGAAAACGCGTTTTAAGCATGCACATGCATCTTTTGGTAGACGAGATTGAAGTTTTCTGCAAAACCACAAGATGTGCATGCAAATGGTGCTTTTGGCAGAATGCGCACGTGGATTTCTACCAAACGACGTGCTAAACATGCCGATGCTGCTCTTTTTAGCACCCGCGCACGGATTCGCGCGAAAACGCGTTTTATAAGCATGCACATGCATCTTTTGGTAGACGCGGATGAAGTTTTCCTGCAAAACCACAAGATGTGCATGCAAATGGTGCTTTTGGCAGAACGCGCACGGGATTTCTACCAAACGACGTGCTAAGCATGCCGATGCTGCTCTTTTTAGCACCCGCGCACGGATTTGTGCGAAAACGCGTTTTAAGCATGCACATGCATCTTTTGGTAGACGAGATTGAAGTTTTCTGCAAAACCACAAGATGTGCATGCAAATGGTGCTTTTCGCAGAACGCGCACGTGGATTTCTACCAAACAACGTGCTAAGCATGCCGATGCTGATCTGTCTCGCGTGTGT
>NW_027315038.1:0-93753 GCF_023375885.2 Dermacentor andersoni
TGCTTAAAACGCGTTTTCGCACAAATGCGTGCGCGGGTGCTAAAAAGAGCAGCATCGGCATGCTTAGCACGTCGTTTGGTAGAAATCCACGTGCGCGTTCTGCAAAAAGCACCATTTGCATGCACATTTGTGGTTTTGCAGAAAACTTCATCCGCGTCTACCAAAAGATGCATGTGCATGCTTAAAACGCGTTTTCGCACAAATCCGTGCGCGGGTGCTAAAAAGAGCAGCATCGGCATTCTTAGCACGTCGTTTGGTAGAAATCCACGTGCGCGTTCTGCAAAAAGCACCATTTGCATGCACATCTTGTGGTTTTGCAGGAAACTTCATCCGCGTCTACCAAAAGATGCATGTGCATGCTTAAAACGCGTTTTCGCACAAATGCGTGCGCGGATGCTAAAAAGAGCAGCATCGGCATGCTTAGCACGTCGTTTGGTAGAAATCCACGAGCGCGTTCTGCAAAAAGCACCATTTGCATGCACATCTTGTGGTTTTGCAGAAAACTTCATCCGCGTCTACCAAAAGATGCATGTGCATGCTTAAAACGCGTTTTCGCACAAATCCGTGCGCGGGTGCTAAAAAGAGCAGCATCGGCATGCTTAGCACGTCGTTTGGTAGAAATCCACGTGCGCGTTCTGCAAAAAGCACCATTTGCATGCCACCTTGTGGTTTTGCAGAAAACTTCATCCGCGTCTACCAAAAGATGCATGTGCATGCTTAAAACGCGTTTTCGCACAAATGCGTGCGCGGGTGCTAAAAAGAGCAGCATCGGCATGCTTAGCACGTCGTTTGGTAGAAATCCACGAGCGCGTTCTGCAAAAAGCACCATTTGCATGCACATCTTGTGGTTTTGCAGAAAACTTCATCCGCGTCTACCAAAAGATGCATGTGCATGCTTAAAACGCGTTTTCGCACAAATGCGTGCGCGGGTGCTAAAAAGAGCAGCATCGGCATGCTTAGCACGTCGTTTGGTAGAAATCCACGTGCGCGTTCTGCCAAAAGCACCATTTGCATGCACATCTTGTGGTTTTGCAGAAAACTTCATCCGCGTCTACCGAAACATGCATGTGCATGCTTAAAACGCGTTTTCGCACAAATCCGTGCGCGGGTGCTAAAAGAGCAGCATCGGCATGCTTAGCACGTCGTTTGGTAGAAATCCACGTGCGCGTTCTGCCAAAAGCACCATTTGCATGCACATCTTGTGGTTTTGCAGAAAACTTTATCCGCGTCTACCAAAAGATGCATGTGCATGCTTAAAACGCGTTTTCGCACAAATCCGTGCGCGGGTGCTAAAAAGAGCAGCATCGGCATGCTTAGCACGTCGTTTGGTAGAAATCCACGTGCGCGTTCTGCAAAAAGCACCATTTGCATGCACATCTTGTGGTTTTGCAGAAAACTTCATCCGCGTCTACCAAAACATGCATGTGCATGCTTAAAACGCGTTTTCGCACAAATGCGTGCGCGGGTGCTAAAAAGAGCAGCATCGGCATGCTTAGCACGTCGTTTGGTAGAAATCCACGAGCGCGTTCTGCAAAAAGCACCATTTGCATGCACATCTTGTGGTTTTGCAGAAAACTTCATCCGCGTCTACCAAAAGATGCATGTGCATGCTTAAAACGCGTTTTCGCACAAATGCGTGCGCGGGTGCTAAAAAGAGCAGCATCGGCATGCTTAGCACGTCGTTTGGTAGAAATTCACGTGCGCGTTCTGCCAAAAGCACCATTTGCATGCACATCTTGTGGTTTTGCAGAAAACTTCATCCGCGTCTACCAAAAGATGCATGTGCATGCTTAAAACGCGTTTTCGCACAAATCCGTGCGCGGGTGCTAAAAAGAGCAGCATCGGCATGCTTAGCACGTCGTTTGGTAGAAATACACGTGCGCGTTCTGCAAAAAGCACCATTTGCATGCACATCTTGTGGTTTTGCAGAAAACTTCATCCGCGTCTACCAAAAGATGCATGTGCATGCTTAAAACGCGTTTTCGCACAAATGCGTGCGCGGGTGCTAAAAAGAGCAGCATCGGCATGCTTAGCACGTCGTTTGGTAGAAATCCACGAGCGCGTTCTGCAAAAAGCACCATTTGCATGCACATCTTGTGGTTTTGCAGAAAACTTCATCCGCGTCTACCAAAAGATGCATGTGCATGCTTAAAACGCGTTTTCGCACAAATGCGTGCGCGGGTGCTAAAAAGAGCAGCATCGGCATGCTTAGCACGTCGTTTGGTAGAAATCCACGTGCGCGTTCTGCAAAAAGCACCATTTGCATGCACATCTTGTGGTTTTGCAGAAAACTTCATCCGCGTCTACCAAAAGATGCATGTGCATGCTTAAAACGCGTTTTCGCACAAATCCGTGCGCGGGTGCTAAAAAGAGCAGCATCGGCATGCTTAGCACGTCGTTTGGTAGAAATCCACGTGCGCGTTCTGCAAAAAGCACCATTTGCATGCACATCTTGTGGTTTTGCAGAAAACTTCATCCGCGTCTACCAAAAGATGCATGTGCATGCTTAAAACGCGTTTTCGCACAAATGCGTGCGCGGGTGCTAAAAAGAGCAGCATCGGCATGCTTAGCACGTCGTTTGGTAGAAATCCACGTGCGCGTTCTGCAAAAAGCACCATTTGCATGCACATCTTGTGGTTTTGCAGAAAACTTCATCCGCGTCTACCAAAAGATGCATGTGAATGCTTAAAACGCGTTTTCGCACAAATGCGTGCGCGAGTGCTAAAAAGAGCAGCATCGGCATGCTTAGCACGTCGTTTGGTAGAAATCCACGTGCGCGTTCTGCAAAAAGCACCATTTGCATGCCCATCTTGTGGTTTTGCAGGAAACTTCATCCGCGTCTACCAAAAGATGCATGTGCATGCTTAAAACGCGTTTTCGCACAAATGCGTGCGCGGGTGCTAAAAAGAGCAGCATCGGCATGCTTAGCACACACGCGAGACAGATCCACGAGCGCGTTCTGCAAAAAGCACCATTTGCATGCACATCTTGTGGTTTTGCAGAAAACTTCATCCGCGTCTACCAAAAGATGCATGTGCATGCTTAAAACGCGTTTTCGCACAAATCCGTGCGCGGGTGCTAAAAAGAGCAGCATCGGCATGCTTAGCACGTCGTTTGGTAGAAATCCACGTGCGCGTTCTGCAAAAAGCACCATTTGCATGCACATCTTGTGGTTTTGCAGAAAACTTCATCCGCGTCTACCAAAAGATGCATGTGCATGCTTAAAACGCGTTTTCGCACAAATGCGTGCGCGGGTGCTAAAACAGAGCAGCATCGGCATGCTTAGCACGTCGTTTGGTAGAAATCCACGAGCGCGTTCTGCAAAAAGCACCATTTGCATGCACATCTTGTGCTTTTGCAGAAAACTTCATCCGCGTCTACCAAAAGATGCATGTGCATGCTTAAAACGCGTTTTCGCACAAATGCGTGCGCGGGTGCTAAAAAGAGCAGCATCGGCATGCTTAGCACGTCGTTTGGTAGAAATCCACGTGCGCGTTCTGCCAAAAGCACCATTTGCATGCACATCTTGTGGTTTTGCAGAAAACTTCATCCGCGTCTACCGAAACATGCATGTGCATGCTTAAAACGCGTTTTCGCACAAATCCGTGCGCGGGTGCTAAAAAGAGCAGCATCGGCATGCTTAGCACGTCGTTTGGTAGAAATCCACGTGCGCGTTCTGCCAAAAGCACCATTTGCATGCACATCTTGTGGTTTTGCAGAAAACTTTATCCGCGTCTACCAAAAGATGCATGTGCATGCTTAAAACGCGTTTTCGCACAAATGCGTGCGCGGGGTGCTAAAAAGAGCAGCATCGGCATGCTTAGCACGTCGTTTGGTAGAAATCCACGAGCGCGTTCTGCAAAAAGCACCATTTGCATGCACATCTTGTGGTTTTGCAGAAAACTTCATCCGCGTCTACCAAAAGATGCATGTGCATGCTTAAAAACGCGTTTTCGCACAAATGCGTGCGCGGGGTGCTAAAAAGAGCAGCATCGGCATGCTTAGCACGTCGTTTGGTAGAAATCCACGTGCGCGTTCTGCCAAAAGCACCATTTGCATGCACATCTTGTGGTTTTGCAGAAAACTTCATCCGCGTCTACCAAAAGATGCATGTGCATGCTTAAAACGCGTTTTCGCACAAATCCGTGCGCGGGTGCTAAAAAGAGCAGCATCGGCATGCTTAGCACGTCGTTTGGTAGAAATACACGTGCGCGTTCTGCAAAAAGCACCATTTGCATGCACATCTTGTGGTTTTGCAGAAAACTTCATCCGCGCGTCTACCAAAAGATGCATGTGCATGCTTAAAACGCGTTTTCGCACAAATGCGTGCGCGGGTGCTAAAAAGAGCAGCATCGGCCATGCTTAGCACGTCGTTTGGTAGAAATCCACGAGCGCGTTCTGCAAAAAGCACCATTTGCATGCACATCTTGTGGTTTTGCAGAAAACTTCATCCGCGTCTACCAAAAGATGCATGTGCATGCCTAAAACGCGTTTTCGCACAAATGCGTGCGCGGGTGCTAAAAAGAGCAGCATCGGCATGCTTAGCACGTCGTTTGGTAGAAATCCACGTGCGCGTTCTGCAAAAAGCACCATTTGCATGCACATCTTGTGGTTTTGCAGAAAACTTCATCCGCGTCTACCAAAAGATGCATGTGCATGCTTAAAACGCGTTTTCGCACAAATCCGTGCGCGGGTGCTAAAAAGAGCAGCATCGGCATGCTTAGCACGTCGTTTGGTAGAAATCCACGTGCGCGTTCTGCAAAAAGCACCATTTGCATGCACATCTTGTGGTTTTGCAGAAAACTTCATCCGCGTCTACCAAAAGATGCATGTGCATGCTTAAAACGCGTTTTCGCACAAATGCGTGCGCGGGTGCTAAAAAGAGCAGCATCGGCATGCTTAGCACGTCGTTTGGTAGAAATCCACGTGCGCGTTCTGCAAAAAGCACCATTTGCATGCACATCTTGTGGTTTTGCAGAAAACTTCATCCGCGTCTACCAAAAGATGCATGTGCATGCCTAAAACGCGTTTTCGCACAAATGCGTGCGCGGGTGCTAAAAAGAGCAGCATCGGCAATGCTTAGCACGTCGTTTGGTAGAAATCCACGTGCGCGTTCTGCAAAAAGCACCATTTGCATGCACATCTTGTGGTTTTGCAGAAAACTTCATCCGCGTCTACCAAAAGATGCATGTGCATGCTTAAAACGCGTTTTCGCACAAATGCGTGCGCGGGTGCTAAAAAGAGCAGCATCGGCATGCTTAGCACGTCGTTTGGTAGAAATCCACGTGCGCGTTCTGCCAAAAGCACCATTTGCATGCACATCTTGTGGTTTTGCAGAAAACTTCATCCGCGTCTACCAAAAGATGCATGTGCATGCTTAAAACGCGTTTTCGCACAAATACGTGCGCGGGTGCTAAAAAGAGCAGCATCGGCATGCTTAGCACGTCGTTTGGTAGAAATCCACGTGCGCGTTCTGCAAAAAGCACCATTTGCATGCACATCTTGTGGTTTTGCAGAAAACTTCATCCGCGTCTACCAAAAGATGCATGTGCATGCTTAAAACGCGTTTTCGCACAAATGCGTGCGCGGGTGCTAAAAAGAGCAGCATCGGCATGCTTAGCACGTCGTTTGGTAGAAATCCACGAGCGCGTTCTGCAAAAAAGCACCATTTGCAAGCACATCTTGTGGTTTTGCAGAAAACTTCATCCGCGTCTACCAAAAGATGCATGTGCATGCTTAAAACGCGTTTTCGCACAAATGCGTGCGCGGGTGCTAAAAAGAGCAGCATCGGCATGCTTAGCACGTCGTTTGGTAGAAATCCACGTGCGCGTTCTGCCAAAAGCACCATTTGCATGCACATCTTGTGGTTTTGCAGAAAACTTCATCCGCGTCTACCAAAAGATGCATGTGCATGCTTAAAACGCGTTTTCGCACAAATCCGTGCGCGGGTGCTAAAAAGAGCAGCATCGGCATGCTTAGCACGTCGTTTGGTAGAAATCCACGTGCGCGTTCTGCCAAAAGCACCATTTGCATGCACATCTTGTGGTTTTGCAGAAAACTTCATCCGCGTCTACCAAAAGATGCATGTGCATGCTTAAAACGCGTTTTCGCACAAATCCGTGCGCGGGTGCTAAAAAGAGGAGCATCGGCATGCTTAGCACGGCGTTTGGTAGAAATCCACGTGCGCGTTCTGCAAAAAGCACCATTTGCATGCACATCTTGTGGTTTTGCAGAAAACTTCATCCGCGTCTACCAAAACATGCATGTGCATGCTTAAAACGCGTTTTCGCACAAATGCGTGCGCGGGTGCTAAAAAGAGCAGCATCGGCATGCTTAGCACGTCGTTTGGTAGAAATCCACGAGCGCGTTCTGCAAAAAGCACCATTTGCATGCACATCCTGTGGTTTTGCAGAAAACTTCATCCGCGTCTACCAAAAGATGCATGTGCATGCTCAAAACGCGTTTTCGCACAAATGCGTGCGCGGGTGCTAAAAGAGCAGCATCGGCATGCTTAGCACGTCGTTTGGTAGAAATCCACGTGTGCGCGTTCTGCCAAAAGCACCATTTGCATGCACATCTTGTGGTTTTGCAGAAAACTTCATCCGCGTCTACCAAAAGATGCATGTGCATGCTTAAAACACGCGTTTTCGCACAAATCCGTGCGCGGGTGCTAAAAAGAGCAGCATCGGCATGCTTAGCACGTCGTTTGGTAGAAATCCACGTGCGCGTTCTGCAAAAAGCACCATTTGCATGCACATCTTGTGGTTTTGCAGAAAACTTCATCCGCGTCTACCAAAAGATGCATGTGCATGCTTAAAACGCGTTTTCGCACAAATGCGTGCGCGGGTGCTAAAAAGAGGCAGCATCGGCATGCTTAGCACGTCGTTTGGTAGAAATCCACGGAGCGCGTTCTGCAAAAAGCACCATTTGCATGCACATCTTGTGGTTTTGCAGAAAACTTCATCCGCGTCTACCAAAAGATGCATGTGCATGCTTAAAACGCGTTTTCGCACAAACGCGTGCGCGGGTGCTAAAAAGAGCAGCATCGGCATGCTTAGCACGTCGTTTGGTAGAAATCCACGTGCGCGTTCTGCAAAAACCACCATTTGCATGCACATCTTGTGGTTTTGCAGAAAACTTCATCCGCGTCTACCAAAAGATGCATGTGCATGCTTAAAACGCGTTTTGCACAAATCCGTGCGCGGGTGCTAAAAAGAGCAGCATCGGCATGCTTAGCACGTCGTTTGGTAGAAATCCACGTGCGCGTTTCTGCAAAAAGCACCATTTGCATGCACATCTTGTGGTTTTGCAGGAAACTTCATCCGCGTCTACCAAAAGATGCATGTGCATGCTTAAAACGCGTTTTCGCACAAATGCGTGCGCGGGTGCTTAAAAGAGCAGCATCGGCATGCTTAGCACGTCGTTTGGTAGAAATCCACGAGCGCGTTCTGCAAAAAGCACCATTTGCATGCACATCTTGTGGTTTTTGCAGAAAACTTCATCCGCGTCTACCAAAAGATGCATGTGCATGCTTTAAAACGCGTTTTCGCACAAATGCGTGCGCGGGTGCTAAAAGAGCAGCATCGGCATGCTTAGCACGTCGTTTGGTAGAAATCCACGAGCGCGTTCTGCAAAAAGCACCATTTGCATGCACATCTTGTGGTTTTGCAGAAAACTTCATCCGCGTCTACCAAAAGATGCATGTGCATGCTTAAAACGCGTTTTCGCACAAATCCGTGCGCGGGTGCTAAAAAGAGCAGCATCGGCAAGCTTAGCACGTCGTTTGGTAGAAATCCACGTGCGCGTTCTGCAAAAAGCACCATTTGCATGCACATCTTGTGGTTTTGCAGAAAACTTCATCCGCGTCTACCAAAAGATGCATGTGCATGCTTAAAACGCGTTTTCGCACAAATGCGTGCGCGGGTGCTAAAAAGAGCAGCATCGGCATGCTTAGCACGTCGTTTGGTAGAAATCCACGTGCGCGTTCTGCAAAAAGCACCATTTGCATGCACATCTTGTGGTTTTGCAGAAAACTTCATCCGCGTCTACCAAAAGATGCATGTGCATGCTTAAAACGCGTTTTCGCACAAATGCGTGCGCGGGTGCTAAAAAGAGCAGCATCGGCATGCTTAGCACGTCGTTTGTAGAAATCCACGTGCGCGTTCTGCCAAAAGCACCATTTGCATGCACATCTTGGGGTTTTGCAGAAAACTTCATCCGCGTCTACCAAAAGATGCATTTGCATGCTTAAAACGCGTTTTCGCACAAATGCGTGCGCGGGTGCTAAAAAGAGCAGCATCGGCATGCTTAGCACGTCGTTTGGTAGAAAATCCACGAGCGCGTTCTGCAAAAAGCACCATTTGCATGCACATCTTGTGGTTTTGCAGAAAACTTCATCCGCGTCTACCAAAAGATGCATGTGCATGCCTAAAACGCGTTTTCGCACAAATGCGTGCGCGGGGTGCTAAAAAGAGCAGCATCGGCATGCTTAGCACGTCGTTTGGTAGAAATCCACGTGCGCGTTCTGCAAAAAGCACCATTTGCATGCACATCTTGTGGTTTTGCAGAAAACTTCATCCGCGTCTACCAAAAGATGCATGTGCATGCTTAAAACGCGTTTTCGCACAAATCCGTGCGCGGGTGCTAAAAAGAGCAGCATCGGCATGCTTAGCACGTCGTTTGGTAGAAATCCACGTGCGCGTTCTGCAAAAAGCACCATTTGCATGCACATCTTGTGGTTTTGCAGAAAACTTCATCCGCGTCTACCAAAAGATGCATGTGCATGCTTAAAACGCGTTTTCGCACAAATGCGTGCGCGGGTGCTAAAAAGAGCAGCATCGGCATGCTTAGCACGTCGTTTGGTAGAAATCCACGTGCGCGTTCTGCAAAAAAGCACCATTTGCATGCACATCTTGTGGTTTTGCAGAAAAACTTCATCCGCGTCTACCAAAAGATGCATGTGCATGCCTAAAACGCGTTTTCGCACAAATGCGTGCGCGGGTGCTAAAAAGAGCAGCATCGGCATGCTTAGCACGTCGTTTGGTAGAAATCCACGTGCGCGTTCTGCAAAAAGCACCATTTGCATGCACATCTTGTGGTTTTGCAGAAAACTTCATCCGCGTCTACCAAAAGATGCATGTGCATGCTTAAAACGCGTTTTCGCACAAATGCGGTGCGCGGGTGCTAAAAAGAGCAGCATCGGCATGCTTAGCACGTCGTTTGGTAGAAATCCACGTGCGCGTTCTGCCAAAAGCACCATTTGCATGCACATCTTGTGGTTTTGCAGAAAACTTCATCCGCGTCCTACCAAAGATGCATGTGCATGCTTAAAACGCGTTTTCGCACAAATACGTGCGCGGGTGCTAAAAAGAGCAGCATCGGCATGCTTAGCACGTCGTTTGGTAGAAATCCACGTGCGCGTTCTGCAAAAAAGCACCATTTGCATGCACATCTTGTGGTTTTGCAGAAAACTTCATCCGCGTCTACCAAAAGATGCATGTGCATGCTTAAAACGCGTTTTCGCACAAATGCGTGCGCGGGGTGCTAAAAAGAGCAGCATCGGCATGCTTAGCACGTCGTTTGGTAGAAATCCACGAGCGCGTTCTGCAAAAAGCACCATTTGCAAGCACATCTTGTGGTTTTGCAGAAAACTTCATCCGCGTCTACCAAAAGATGCATGTGCATGCTTAAAACGCGTTTTCGCACAAATGCGTGCGCGGGTGCTAAAAAGAGCAAGCATCGGCATGCTTAGCACGTCGTTTGGTAGAAATCCACGTGCGCGTTCTGCCAAAAGCACCATTTGCATGCACATCTTGTGGTTTTGCAGAAAACTTCATCCGCGTCTACCAAAAGATGCATGTGCATGCTTAAAACGCGTTTTCGCACAAATCCGTGCGCGGGTGCTAAAAAGAGCAGCATCGGCATGCTTTAGCACGTCGTTTGGTAGAAATCCACGTGCGCGTTCTGCCAAAAGCACCATTTGCATGCACATCTTGTGGTTTTTGCAGAAAACTTCATCCGCGTCTACCAAAAGATGCATGTGCATGCTTAAAACGCGTTTTCGCACAAATCCGTGCGCGGTGTGCTAAAAAGAGGAGGCATCGGCATGCTTAGCACGGCGTTTGGTAGAAATCCACGTGCGCGTTCTGCAAAAAGCACCATTTGCATGCACATCTTGTGGTTTTGCAGAAAACTTCATCCGCGCTTCTACCAAAACATGCATGTGCATGCTTAAAACGCGTTTTCGCACAAATGCGTGCGCGGGGTGCTAAAAAGAGCAGCATCGGCATGCTTAGCACGTCGTTTGGTAGAAATCCACGAGCGCGTTCTGCAAAAAGCACCATTTGCATGCACATCCTGTGGTTTTGCAGAAAACTTCATCCGCGTCTACCAAAAGATGCATGTGCATGCTCAAAACGCGTTTTCGCACAAATGCGTGCGCGGGTGCTAAAAAGAGCAGCATCGGCATGCTTAGCACGTCGTTTGGTAGAAATCCACGTGCGCGTTCTGCCAAAAGCACCATTTGCATGCACATCTTGTGGTTTTGCAGAAAACTTCATCCGCGTCTACCAAAAGATGCATGTGCATGCTTAAAACGCGTTTTCGCACAAATCCGTGCGCGGGTGCTAAAAAGAGCAGCATCGGCATGCTTAGCACGTCGTTTGGTAGAAATCCACGTGCGCGTTCTGCAAAAAGCACCATTTGCATGCACATCTTGTGGTTTTGCAGAAAACTTCATCCGCGTCTACCAAAAGATGCATGTGCATGCTTAAAACGCGTTTTCGCACAAATGCGTGCGCGGGTGCTAAAAAGAGCAGCATCGGCATGCTTAGCACGTCGTTTGGTAGAAAATCCACGAGCGCGTTCTGCAAAAAGCACCATTTGCATGCACATCTTGTGGTTTTGCAGAAAACTTCATCCGCGTCTACCAAAAGATGCATGTGCATGCTTTAAAACGCGTTTTCGCACAAACGCGTGCGCGGGGTGCTAAAAAGAGCAGCATCGGCATGCTTAGCACGTCGTTTGGTAGAAATCCACGTGCGCGTTCTGCAAAAACCACCATTTGCATGCACATCTTGTGGTTTTGCAGAAAACTTCATCCGCGTCTACCAAAAGATGCATGTGCATGCTTAAAACGCGTTTTGCACAAATCCGTGCGCGGGTGCTAAAAAGAGCAGCATCGGCATGCTTAGCACGTCGTTTGGTAGAAATCCACGTGCGCGTTCTGCAAAAAGCACCATTTGCATGCACATCTTGTGGTTTTGCAGGAAACTTCATCCGCGTCTACCAAAAGATGCATGTGCATGCTTAAAACGCGTTTTCGCACAAATGCGTGCGCGCGGGTGCTAAAAAGAGCAGCATCGGCATGCTTAGCACGTCGTTTGGTAGAAATCCACGAGCGGCGTTCTGCAAAAAGCACCATTTGCATGCACATCTTGTGGTTTTGCAGAAAACTTCATCCGCGTCTACCAAAAGATGCATGTGCATGCTTAAAACGCGTTTTCGCACAAACTGCGTGCGCGGGTGCTAAAAAGAGCAGCATCGGCATGCTTAGCACGTCGTTTGGTAGAAATCCACGAGCGCGTTCTGCAAAAAGCACCATTTGCATGCACATCTTGTGGTTTTGCAGAAAACTTCATCGCGTCTACCAAAAGATGCATGTGCATGCTTAAAACGCGTTTTCGCACAAATCCGTGCGCGGGTGCTAAAAGAGCAGCATCGGCAAGCTTAGCACGTCGTTTGGTAGAAATCCACGTGCGCGTTCTGCAAAAAGCACCATTTTGCATGCACATCTTGTGGTTTTGCAGAAAACTTCATCCGCGTCTACCAAAAGATGCATGTGCATGCTTAAAACGCGTTTTCGCACAAATGCGTGCGCGGGTGCTAAAAAGAGCAGCATCGGCATGCTTAGCACGTCGTTTGGTAGAAATCCACGTGCGCGTTCTGCAAAAAAGCACCATTTGCATGCACATCTTGTGGTTTTGCAGAAAACTTCATCCGCGTCTACCAAAAGATGCATGTGCATGCTTAAAACGCGTTTTCGCACAAATGCGTGCGCGGGTGCTAAAAAGAGCAGCATCGGCATGCTTAGCACGTCGTTTGGTAGAAATCCACGTGCGCGTTCTGCCAAAAGCACCATTTGCATGCACATCTTGGGGTTTTGCAGAAAACTTCATCCGCGGTCTACCAAAAGATGCATTTGCATGCTTAAAACGCGTTTTCGCACACAATCCGTGCGCGGGTGCTAAAAAGAGCAGCATCGGCATGCTTAGCACGTCGTTTGGTAGAAATCCACGTGCGCGTTCTGCAAAAAGCACCATTTGCATGCACATCTTGTGGTTTTGCAGAAAACTTCATCCGCGTCTACCAAAAGATGCATGTGCATGCTTAAAACGCGTTTTCGCACAAATGCGTGCGCGGGTGCTAAAAAGAGCAGCATCGGCATGCTTAGCACGTCGTTTGGTAGAAATCCCACGAGGCGCGTTCTGCAAAAAGCACCATTTGCATGCACATCTTGTGGTTTTGCAGAAAACTTCATCCGCGTCTACCAAAAGATGCATGTGCATGCTTAAAACGCGTTTTCGCACAAATCCGTGCGCGGGTGCTAAAAAGAGCAGCATCGGCATGCTTAGCACGTCGTTTGGTAGAAATCCACGTGCGCGTTCTGCCAAAAGCACCATTTGCATGCACATCTTGTGGTTTTGCAGAAAACTTCATCCGCGTCTACCAAAAGATGCATGTGCATGCTTAAAACGCGTTTTTCGCACAAATCCGTGCGCGGGGTGCTAAAAAGAGCAGCATCGGCATGCTTAGCACGTCGTTTGGTAGAAATCCACGTGCGCGTTCTGCAAAAAGCACCATTTGCATGCACATCTTGTGGTTTTGCAGAAAACTTCATCCGCGTCTACCAAAACATGCATGTGCATGCTTAAAACGCGTTTTCGCACAAATGCGTGCGCGGGTGCTAAAAAGAGCAGCATCGGCATGCTTAGCACGTCGTTTGGTAGAAATATCCACGAGCGCGTTCTGCAAAAAGCACCATTTGCATGCACATCTTGTGGTTTTGCAGAAAACTTCATCCGCGTCTACCAAAAGATGCATGTGCATGCTTAAAACGCGTTTTCGCACAAATGCGTGCGCGGGGTGCTAAAAAGAGCAGCATCGGCATGCTTAGCACGTCGTTTGGTAGAAATCCACGTGCGCGTTCTGCCAAAAGCACCATTTGCATGCACATCTTGTGGTTTTGCAGAAAACTTCATCCGCGTCTACCAAAAGATGCATGTGCATGCTTAAAACGCGTTTTCGCACAAATCCGTGCGCGGGTGCTAAAAAGAGCAGCATCGGCATGCTTAGCACGTCGTTTGGTAGAAATCCACGTGCGCGTTCTGCAAAAAGCACCATTTGCATGCACATCTTGTGGTTTTGCAGAAAACTTCATCCGCGTCTACCAAAAGATGCATGTGCATGCTTAAAAACGCGTTTTCGCACAAATGCGTGCGCGGGTGCTAAAAAGAGCAGCATCGGCATGCTTAGCACGTCGTTTGGTAGAAATCCACGAGCGCGTTCTGCAAAAAGCACCATTTGCATGCACATCTTGTGGTTTTGCAGAAAAACTTCATCCGCGTCTACCAAAAGATGCATGTGCATGCTTAAAACGCGTTTTCGCACAAATGCGTGCGCGGGTGCTAAAAAGAGCAGCATCGGCATGCTTAGCACGTCGTTTGGTAGAAATCCACGTGCGCGTTCTGCAAAAAGCACCATTTGCATGCACATCTTGTGGTTTTGCAGAAAACCTCATCCGCGTCTACCAAAAGATGCATGTGCATGCTTAAAACGCGTTTTCGCACAAATCCGTGCGCGGGTGCTAAAAAGAGCAGCATCGGCATGCTTAGCACGTCGTTTGGTAGAAATCCACGTGCGCGTTCTGCAAAAAGCACCATTTGCATTCACATCTTGTGGTTTTGCAGGAAACTTCATCCGCGTCTACCAAAAGATGCATGTGCATGCTTAAAACGCGTTTTGCACAAATCCGTGCGCGGAGTGCTAAAAAGAGCAGCATCGGCATGCTTAGCACGTCGTTTGGTAGAAATCCACGTGCGCGTTCTGCAAAAAAGCACCATTTGCATGCACATCTTGTGGTTTTGCAGGAAACTTCATCCGCGTCTACCAAAAGATGCATGTGCATGCTTAAAACGCGTTTTCGCACAAATGCGTGCGCGGGGTGCTAAAAAGAGCAGCATCGGCATGCTTAGCACGTCGTTTGGTAGAAATCCACGAGCGCGTTCTGCAAAAAGCACCATTTGCATGCACATCTTGTGGTTTTGCAGAAAACTTCATCCGCGTCTACCAAAAGATGCATGTGCATGCTTAAAACGCGTTTTCGCACAAATGCGTGCGCGGGTGCTAAAAAGAGCAGCATCGGCATGCTTAGCACGTCGTTTGGTAGAAATCCACGAGCGCGTTCTGCAAAAAGAGCACCATTTGCATGCACATCTTGTGGTTTTGCAGAAAACTTCATCCGCGTCTACCAAAAGATGCATGTGCATGCTTAAAACGCGTTTTCGCACAAATCCGTGCGCGGGTGCTAAAAAGAGCAGCATCGGCAAGCTTAGCACGTCGTTTGGTAGAAATCCACGTGCGCGTTCTGCAAAAAGCACCATTTGCATGCACATCTTGTGGTTTTGCAGAAAACTTCATCCGCGTCTACCAAAAGATGCATGTGCATGCTTAAAACGCGTTTTCGCACAAATGCGTGCGCGGGTGCTAAAAAGAGCAGCATCGGCATGCTTACGACGTCGTTTGGTAGAAATCCACGTGCGCGTTCTGCAAAAAGCACCATTTGCATGCACATCTTGTGGTTTTGCAGAAAACTTCATCCGCGTCTACCAAAAGATGCATGTGCATGCTTAAAACGCGTTTTCGCACAAATGCGTGCGCGGGTGCTAAAAAGAGCAGCATCGGCATGCTTAGCACGTCGTTTGGTAGAAATCCACGTGCGCGTTCTGCCAAAAGCACCATTTGCATGCACATCTTGGGGTTTTGCAGAAAACTTCATCCGCGTCTACCAAAAGATGCATTTGCATGCTTAAAACGCGTTTTCGCACAAATCCGTGCGCGGGTGCTAAAAAGAGCAGCATCGGCATGCTTAGCACGTCGTTGGTAGAAATCACGTGCGCGTTCTGCAAAAAGCACCATTTGCATGCACATCTTGTGGTTTTGCAGAAAACTTCATCCGCGTCTACCAAAAGATGCATGTGCATGCTTAAAACGCGTTTTCGCACAAATGCGTGCGCGGGTGCTAAAAAGAGCAGCATCGGCATGCTTAGCACGTCGTTTGGTAGAAATCCACGAGCGCGTTCTGCAAAAAGCACCATTTGCATGCACATCTTGTGGTTTTGCAGAAAACTTCATCCGCGTCTACCAAAAGATGCATGTGCATGCTTAAAAACGCGTTTTCGCACAAATCCGTGCGCGGGTGCTAAAAAGAGCAGCATCGGCATGCTTAGCACGTCGTTGGTAGAAATCCACGTGCGCGTTCTGCCAAAAGCACCATTTGCATGCACATCTTTGTGGTTTTGCAGAAACTTCATCCGCGTCTACCAAAAGATGCATGTGCATGCTTAAAACGCGTTTTCGCACAAATCCGTGCGCGGGTGCTAAAAAGAGCAGCATCGGCATGCTTAGCACGTCGTTTGGTAGAAATCCACGTGCGCGTTCTGCAAAAAGCACCATTTGCATGCACATCTTGTGGTTTTGCAGAAAACTTCATCCGCGTCTACCAAAACATGCATGTGCATGCTTAAAAACGCGTTTTCGCACAAATGCGTGCGCGGGTGCTAAAAAGAGCAGCATCGGCATGCTTAGCACGTCGTTTGGTAGAAATCCACGAGCGCGTTCTGCAAAAAGCACCATTTGCATGCACATCTTGTGGTTTTGCAGAAAACTTCATCCGCGTCTACCAAAAGATGCATGTGCATGCTTAAAACGGCGTTTTCGCACAAAATGCGTGCGCGGGTGCTAAAAAGAGCAGCATCGGCATGCTTAGCACGTCGTTTGGTAGAAATCCACGTGCGCGTTCTGCCAAAAGCACCATTTGCATGCACATCTTGTGGTTTTGCAGAAAACTTCATCCGCGTCTACCAAAAGATGCATGTGCATGCTTAAAAACGCGTTTTCGCACAAATCCGTGCGCGGGTGCTAAAAAGAGCAGCATCGGCATGCTTAGCACGTCGTTTGGTAGAAATCCACGTGCGCGTTCTGCAAAAAGCACCATTTGCATGCACATCTTGTGGTTTTGCAGAAAACTTCATCCGCGTCTACCAAAAGATGCATGTGCATGCTTAAAACGCGTTTTCGCACAAATGCGTGCGCGGGTGCTAAAAAGAGCAGCATCGGCATGCTTAGCACCGTCGTTTGGTAGAAATCCACGAGCGCGTTCTGCAAAAAGCACCATTTGCATGCACATCTTGTGGTTTTGCAGAAAACTTCATCCGCGTCTACCAAAAGATGCATGTGCATGCTTAAAACGCGTTTTCGCACAAATGCGTGCGCGGGTGCTAAAAAGAGCAGCATCGGCATGCTTAGCACGTCGTTTGGTAGAAATCCACGTGCGCGTTCTGCAAAAAGCACCATTTGCATGCACATCTTGTGGTTTTGCAGAAAACCTCATCCGCGTCTACCAAAAGATGCATGTGCATGCTTAAAACGCGTTTTCGCACAAATCCGTGCGCGGGTGCTAAAAAGAGCAGCATCGGCATGCTTAGCACGTCGTTTGGTAGAAATCCACGTGCGCGTTCTGCAAAAAGCACCATTTGCATTCACATCTTGTGGTTTTGCAGGAAACTTCATCCGCGTCTACCAAAAGATGCATGTGCATGCTTAAAACGCGTTTTCGCACAAATGCGTGCGCGGGTGCTAAAAAGAGCAGCATCGGCATGCTTAGCACGTCGTTTGGTAGAAATCCACGAGCGCGTTCTGCAAAAAGCACCATTTGCATGCACATCTTGTGGTTTTGCAGAAAACTTCATCCGCGTCTACCAAAAGATGCATGTGCATGCTTTAAAACGCGTTTTCGCACAAATCCGTGCGCGGGTGCTAAAAAGAGCAGCATCGGCATGCTTAGCACGTCGTTTGGTAGAAATACACGTGCGCGTTCTGCAAAAAGCACCATTTGCATGCACATCTTGTGGTTTTGCAGAAAACTTCATCCGCGTCTACCAAAAGATGCATGTGCATGCTTAAAACGCGTTTTCGCACAAATGCGTGCGCGGGTGCTAAAAAGAGCAGCATCGGCATGCTTAGCACGTCGTTTGGTAGAAATCCACGTGCGCGTTCTGCAAAAAGCACCATTGCATGCACATCTTGTGGTTTTGCAGAAAACCTCATCCGCGTCTACCAAAAGTGCATGTGCATGCTTAAACGCGTTTTCGCACAAATGCGTGCGCGGGTGCTAAAAAGAGCATCGGCATGCTTAGCACGTCGTTTGGTAGAAATCCACGTGCGCGTTCTGCAAAAAGCACCATTTGCATTCACATCTTGTGGTTTTGCAGGAAACTTCATCCGCGTCTACCAAAAGATGCATGTGCATGCTTAAAACGCGTTTTCGCACAAATCCGTGCGCGGGTGCTAAAAGAGCAGCATCGGCATGCTTAGCACGTCGTTTGGTAGAAATACACGTGCGCGTTCTGCAAAAAGCACCATTTGCATGCACATCTTGTGGTTTTGCAGAAAACTTCATCCGCGTCTACCAAAAGATGCATGTGCATGCTTAAAACCGCGTTTTCGCACAAATGCGTGCGCGGGTGCTAAAAAGAGCAGCATCGGCATGCTTAGCACGTCGTTTGGTAGAAATCCACGAGCGCGTTCTGCAAAAAGCACCATTTGCATGCACATCTTGTGGTTTTTGCAGAAAACTTCATCCGCGTCTACCAAAAGATGCATGTGCATGCTTAAAACGCGTTTTCCCGCACAAACGCGTGCGCGGTGCTAAAAAGAGCAGCATCGGCATGCTTAGCACGTCGTTTGGTAGAAATCCACGTGCGCGTTCTGCAAAAAGCACCATTTGCATGCACATCTTGTGGTTTTGCAGAAAACTTCATCCGCGTCTACCAAAAGATGCATGTGCATGCTTAAAACGCGTTTTGCACAAATCCGTGCGCGGGTGCTAAAAAGAGCAGCATCGGCATGCTTAGCACGTCGTTTGGTAGAAATCCACGTGCGCGTTCTGCAAAAAGCACCATTTGCATGCACATCTTGTGGTTTTGCAGGAAACTTCATCCGCGTCTACCAAAAGATGCATGTGCATGCTTAAAACGCGTTTTCGCACAAATGCGTGCGCGGGTGCTCAAAAGAGCAGCATCGGCATGCTTAGCACGTCGTTTGGTAGAAATCCACGAGCGCGTTCTGCAAAAAGCACCATTTGCATGCACATCTTGTGGTTTTGCAGAAAACTTCATCCGCGTCTACAAAAAGATGCATGTGCATGCTTAAAACGCGTTTTCGCACAAATGCGTGCGCGGGTGCTAAAAAGAGCAGCATCGGCATGCTTAGCACGTCGTTTGGTAGAAATCCACGAGCGCGTTCTGCAAAAAGCACCATTTGCATGCACATCTTGTGGTTTTGCAGAAAACTTCATCCGCGTCTACCAAAAGATGCATGTGCATGCTTAAAACGCGTTTTCGCACAAATCCGTGCGCGGGTGCTAAAAAGAGCAGCATCGGCAAGCTTAGCACGTCGTTTGGTAGAAATCCACGTGCGCGTTCTGCAAAAAGCACCATTTGCATGCACATCTTGTGGTTTTGCAGAAAACTTCATCCGCGTCTACCAAAAGATGCATGTGCATGCTTAAAACGCGTTTTCGCACAAATGCGTGCGCGGGTGCTAAAAAGAGCAGCATCGGCATGCTTAGCACGTCGTTTGGTAGACATCCACGTGCGCGTTCTGCAAAAAGCACCATTTGCATGCACATCTTGTGGTTTTGCAGAAAACTTCATCCGCGTCTACCAAAACATGCATGTGCATGCTTAAAACGCGTTTTCGCACAAATGCGTGCGCGGGTGCTAAAAAGAGCAGCATCGGCATGCTTAGCACGTCGTTTGGTAGAAATCCACGAGCGCGTTCTGCAAAAAGCACCATTTGCATGCACATCTTGTGGTTTTGCAGAAAACTTCATCCGCGTCTACCAAAAGATGCATGTGCATGCTTAAAACGCGTTTTCGCACAAATGCGTGCGCGGGTGCTAAAAAGAGCAGCATCGGCATGCTTAGCACGTCGTTTGGTAGAAATCCACGTGCGCGTTCTGCCAAAAGCACCATTTGCATGCACATCTTGTGGTTTTGCAGAAAACTTCATCCGCGTCTACCAAAAGATGCATGTGCATGCTTAAAACGCGTTTTCGCACAAATCCGTGCGCGGGTGCTAAAAAGAGCAGCATCGGCATGCTTAGCACGTCGTTTGGTAGAAATCCACGTGCGCGTTCTGCAAAAAGCACCATTTGCATGCACATCTTGTGGTTTTGCAGAAAACTTCATCCGCGTCTACCAAAAGATGCATGTGCATGCTTAAAACGCGTTTTCGCACAAATGCGTGCGCGGGTGCTAAAAAGAGCAGCATCGGCATGCTTAGCACGTCGTTTGGTAGAAATCCACGTGCGCGTTCTGCCAAAAGCACCATTTGCATGCACATCTTGTGGTTTTGCAGAAAACTTCATCCGCGTCTACCAAAAGATGCAAGTGCATGCTTAAAACGCGTTTTCGCACAAATCCGTGCGCGGGTGCTAAAAAGAGCAGCATCGGCATGCTTAGCACGTCGTTTGGTAGAAATCCACGTGCGCGTTCTGCAAAAAGCACCATTTGCATGCACATCTTGTGGTTTTGCAGAAAACTTCATCCGCGTCTACCAAAAGATGCATGTGCATGCTTAAAACGCGTTTTCGCACAAATGCGTGCGCGGGTGCTAAAAAGAGCAGCATCGGCATGCTTAGCACGTCGTTTGGTAGAAATCCACGAGCGCGTTCTGCAAAAAGCACCATTTGCATGCACATCTTGTGGTTTTGCAGAAAACTTCATCCGCGTCTACCAAAAGATGCATGTGCATGCTTAAAACGCGTTTTCGCACAAATGCGTGCGCGGGTGCTAAAAAGAGCAGCATCGGCATGCTTAGCACGTCGTTTGGTAGAAATCCACGTGCGCGTTCTGCAAAAAGCGCCATTTGCATGCACATCTTGTGGTTTTGCAGAAAACTTCATCCGCGTCTACCAAAAGATGCATGTGCATGCTTAAAACGCGTTTTCGCACAAATCCGTGCGCGGGTGCTAAAAAGAGCAGCATCGGCATGCTTAGCACGTCGTTTGGTAGAAATCCACGTGCGCGTTCTGCAAAAAGCACCATTTGCATGCACATCTTGTGGTTTTGCAGGAAACTTCATCCGCGTCTACCAAAAGATGCATGTGCATGCTTAAAACGCGTTTTCGCACAAATGCGTGCGCGGGTGCTAAAAAGAGCAGCATCGGCATGCTTAGCACGTCGTTTGGTAGAAATCCACGAGCGCGTTCTGCAAAAAGCACCATTTGCATGCACATCTTGTGGTTTTGCAGAAAACTTCATCCGCGTCTACCAAAAGATGCATGTGCATGCTTAAAACGCGTTTTCGCACAAATCCGTGCGCGGGTGCTAAAAAGAGCAGCATCGGCATGCTTAGCACGTCGTTTGGTAGAAATCCACGTGCGCGTTCTGCAAAAAGCACCATTTGCATGCACATCTTGTGGTTTTACAGAAAACTTCATCCGCGTCTACCAAAAGATGCATGTGCATGCTTAAAACGCGTTTTCGCACAAATCCGTGCGCGGGTGCTAAAAAGAGCAGCATCGGCAAGCTTAGCACGTCGTTTGGTAGAAATCCACGTGCGCGTTCTGCAAAAAGCACCATTTGCATGCACATCTTGTGGTTTTGCAGAAAACTTCATCCGCGTCTACCAAAAGATGCATGTGCATGCTTAAAACGCGTTTTCGCACAAATGCGTGCGCGGGTGCTAAAAAGAGCAGCATCGGCATGCTTAGCACGTCGTTTGGTAGAAATCCACGTGCGCGTTCTGCAAAAAGCACCATTTGCATGCACATCTTGTGGTTTTGCAGAAAACTTCATCCGCGTCTACCAAAAGATGCATGTGCATGCTTAAAACGCGTTTTCGCACAAATGCGTGCGCGGGTGCTAAAAAGAGCAGCATCGGCATGCTTAGCACGTCGTTTGGTAGAAATCCACGTGCGCGTTCTGCCAAAAGCACCATTTGCATGCACATCTTGTGGTTTTGCAGAAAACTTCATCCGCGTCTACCAAAAGATGCATGTGCATGCTTAAAACGCGTTTTCGCACAAATCCATGCGCGGGTGCTAAAAAGAGCAGCATCGGCATGCTTAGCACGTCGTTTGGTAGAAATCCACGAGCGCGTTCTGCAAAAAGCACCATTTGCATGCACATGTTGTGGTTTTGCAGAAAACTTCATCCGCATCTACCAAAAGATGCATGTGCATGCTTAAAACGCGTTTTCGCACAAATGCGTGCGCGGGTGCTAAAAAGAGCAGCATCGGCATGCTTAGCACGTCGTTTGGTAGAAATCCACGTGCGCGTTCTGCAAAAAGCACCATTTGCATGCACATCTTGTGGTTTTGCAGAAAACTTCATCCGCGTCTACCAAAAGATGCATGTGCATGCTTAAAACGCGTTTTCGCACAAATCCGTGCGCGGGTGCTAAAAAGAGCAGCATCGGCATGCTTAGCACGTCGTTTGGTAGAAATCCACGTGCGCGTTCTGCAAAAAGCACCATTTGCATGCACATCTTGTGGTTTTGCAGGAAACTTCATCCGCGTCTACCAAAAGATGCATGTGCATGCTTAAAACGCGTTTTCGCACAAATGCGTGCGCGGGTGCTAAAAAGAGCAGCATCGGCATGCTTAGCACGTCGTTTGGTAGAAATCCACGTGCGCGTTCTGCCAAAAGCACCATTTGCATGCACATCTTGTGGTTTTGCAGAAAACTTCATCCGCGTTTACCAAAAGATGCATGTGCATGCTTAAAACGCGTTTTCGCACAAATGCGTGCGCGGGTGCTAAAAAGAGCAGCATCGGCATGCTTAGCACGTCGTTTGGCAGAAATCCACGAGCGCGTTCTGCAAAAAGCACCATTTGCATGCACATCTTGTGGTTTTGCAGAAAACTTCATCCGCGTCTACCAAAAGATGCATGTGCATGCTTAAAACGCGTTTTCGCACAAATCCGTGCGCGGGTGCTAAAAAGAGCAGCATCGGCAAGCTTAGCACGTCGTTTGGTAGAAATCCACGTGCGCGTTCTGCAAAAAGCACCATTTGCATGCACATCTTGTGGTTTTGCAGAAAACTTCATCCGCGTCTACCAAAAGATGCATGTGCATGCTTAAAACGCGTTTTCGCACAAATGCGTGCGCGGGTGCTAAAAAGAGCAGCATCGGCATGCTTAGCACGTCGTTTGGTAGAAATCCACGTGCGCGTTCTGCCAAAAGCACCATTTGCATGCACATCTTGTGGTTTTGCAGAAAACTTCATCCGCGTCTACCAAAAGATGCATGTGCATGCTTAAAACGCGTTTTCGCACAAATCCGTGCGCGGGTGCTAAAAAGAGCAGCATCGGCATGCTTAGCACGTCGTTTGGTAGAAATCCACGTGCGCGTTCTGCAAAAAGCACCATTTGCATGCACATCTTGTGGTTTTGCAGAAAACTTCATCCGCGTCTACCAAAAGATGCATGTGCATGCTTAAAACGCGTTTTCGCACAAATGCGTGCGCGGGTGCTAAAAAGAGCAGCATCGGCATGCTTAGCACGTCGTTTGGTAGAAATCCACGAGCGCGTTCTGCAAAAAGCACCATTTGCATGCACATCTTGTGGTTTTGCAGAAAACTTCATCCGCGTCTACCAAAAGATGCATGTGCATGCTTAAAACTCGTTTTCGCACAAATGCGTGCGCGGGTGCTAAAAAGAGCAGCATCGGCATGCTTAGCACGTCGTTTGGTAGAAATCCACGTGCGCGTTCTGCCAAAAGCACCATTTGCATGCACATCTTGTGGTTTTGCAGAAAACTTCATCCGCGTCTACCAAAAGATGCATGTGCATGCTTAAAACGCGTTTTCGCACAAATCCGTGCGCGGGTGCTAAAAAGAGCAGCATCGGCATGCTTAGCACGTCGTTTGGTAGAAATCCACGTGCGCGTTCTGCCAAAAGCACCATTTGCATGCACATCTTGTGGTTTTGCAGAAAACTTCATCCGCGTCTACCAAAAGATGCATGTGCATGCTTAAAACGCGTTTTCGCACAAATCCGTGCGCGGGTGCTAAAAAGAGCAGCATCGGCATGCTTAGCACGTCGTTTGGTAGAAATCCACGTGCGCGTTCTGCAAAAAGCACCATTTGCATGCACATCTTGTGGTTTTGCAGAAAACTTCATCCGCGTCTACCAAAACATGCATGTGCATGCTTAAAACGCGTTTTCGCACAAATGCGTGCGCGGGTGCTAAAAAGAGCAGCATCGGCATGCTTAGCACGTCGTTTGGTAGAAATCCACGTGCGCGTTCTGCCAATACCACCATTTGCATGCACATCTTGTGGTTTTGCAGAAAACTTCATCCGCGTCTACCAAAAGATGCATGTGCATGCTTAAAACGCGTTTTCGCACAAATCCGTGCGCGGGTGCTAAAAAGAGCAGCATCGGCATGCTTAGCACGTCGTTTGGTAGAAATCCACGTGCGCGTTCTGCAAAAAGCACCATTTGCATGCACATCTTGTGGTTTTGCAGAAAACTTCATCCGCGTCTACCAAAAGATGCATGTGCATGCTTAAAACGCGTTTTCGCACAAATGCGTGCGCGGGTGCTAAAAAGAGCAGCATCGGCATGCTTAGCACGTCGTTTGGTAGAAATCCACGAGCGCGTTCTGCAAAAAGCACCATTTGCATGCACATCTTGTGGTTTTGCAGAAAACTTCATCCGCGTCTACCAAAAGATGCATGTGCATGCTTAAAACGCGTTTTCGCACAAATGCGTGCGCGGGTGCTAAAAAGAGCAGCATCGGCATGCTTAGCACGTCGTTTGGTAGAAATCCACGTGCGCGTTCTGCAAAAAGCACCATTTGCATGCACATCTTGTGGTTTTGCAGAAAACTTCATCCGCGTCTACCAAAAGATGCATGTGCATGCTTAAAACGCGTTTTCGCACAAATCCGTGCGCGGGTGCTAAAAAGAGCAGCATCGGCATTCTTAGCACGTCGTTTGGTAGAAATCCACGTGCGCGTTCTGCAAAAAGCACCATTTGCATGCACATCTTGTGGTTTTGCAGGAAACTTCATCCGCGTCTACCAAAAGATGCATGTGCATGCTTAAAACGCGTTTTCGCACAAATGCGTGCGCGGGTGCTAAAAAGAGCAGCATCGGCATGCTTAGCACGTCGTTTGGTAGAAATCCACGAGCGCGTTCTGCAAAAAGCACCATTTGCATGCACATCTTGTGGTTTTGCAGAAAACTTCATCCGCGTCTACCAAAAGATGCATGTGCATGCTTAAAACGCGTTTTCGCACAAATCCGTGCGCGGGTGCTAAAAAGAGGAGCATCGGCATGCTTAGCACGTCGTTTGGTAGAAATCCACGTGCGCGTTCTGCCAAAAGCACCATTTGCATGCACATCTTGTGGTTTTGCAGAAAACTTCATCCGCGTCTACCAAAAGATGCATGTGCATGCTTAAAACGCGTTTTCGCACAAATCCGTGCGCGGGTGCTAAAAAGAGCAGCATCGGCAAGCTTAGCACGTCGTTTGGTAGAAATCCACGTGCGCGTTCTGCAAAAAGCACCATTTGCATGCACATCTTGTGGTTTTGCAGAAAACTTCATCCGCGTCTACCAAAAGATGCATGTGCATGCTTAAAACGCGTTTTCGCACAAATGCGTGCGCGGGTGCTAAAAAGAGCAGCATCGGCATGCTTAGCACGTCGTTTGGTAGAAATCCACGTGCGCGTTCTGCCAAAAGCACCATTTGCATGCACATCTTGTGGTTTTGCAGAAAACTTCATCCGCGTCTACCAAAAGATGCATGTGCATGCTTAAAACGCGTTTTCGCACAAATCCGTGCGCGGGTGCTAAAAAGAGCAGCATCGGCAAGCTTAGCACGTCGTTTGGTAGAAATCCACGTGCGCGTTCTGCGAAAAGCACCATTTGCATGCACATCTTGTGGTTTTGCAGAAAACTTCATCCGCGTCTACCAAAAGATGCATGTGCATGCTTAAAACGCGTTTTCGCACAAATGCGTGCGCGGGTGCTAAAAAGAGCAGCATCGGCATGCTTAGCACGTCGTTTGGTAGAAATCCACGTGCGCGTTCTGCAAAAAGCACCATTTGCATGCACATCTTGTGGTTTTGCAGAAAACTTCATCCGCGTCTACCAAAAGATGCATGTGCATGCTTAAAACGCGTTTTCGCACAAATGCGTGCGCGGGTGCTAAAAAGAGCAGCATCGGCATGCTTAGCACGTCGTTTGGTAGAAATCCACGTGCGCGTTCTGCCAAAAGCACCATTTGCATGCACATCTTGTGGTTTTGCAGAAAACTTCATCCGCGTCTACCAAAAGGTGCATGTGCATGCTTAAAACGCGTTTTCGCACAAATCCATGCGCGGGTGCTAAAAAGAGCAGCATCGGCATGCTTAGCACGTCGTTTGGTAGAAATCCACGTGCGCGTTCTGCAAAAAGCACCATTTGCATGCACGTCTTGTGGTTTTGCAGAAAACTTCATCCGCGTCTACCAAAAGATGCATGTGCATGCTTAAAACGCGTTTTCGCACAAATCCGTGCGCGGGTGCTAAAAAGAGCAGCATCGGCATGCTTAGCACGTCGTTTGGTAGAAATCCACGTGCGCGTTCTGCAAAAAGCACCATTTGCATGCACATCTTGTGGTTTTGCAGGAAACTTCATCCGCGTCTACCAAAAGATGCATGTGCATGCTTAAAACGCGTTTTCGCACAAATGCGTGCGTGGGTGCTAAAAAGAGCAGCATCGGCATGCTTAGCACGTCGTTTGGTAGAAATCCACGAGCGCGTTCTGCAAAAAGCACCATTTGCATGCACATCTTGTGGTTTTGCAGAAAACTTAATCCGCGTCTACCAAAAGATGCATGTGCATGCTTAAAACGCGTTTTCGCACAAATCCGTGCGCGGGTGCTAAAAAGAGCAGCATCGGCAAGCTTAGCACGTCGTTTGGTAGAAATCCACGTGCGCGTTCTGCAAAAAGCACCATTTGCATGCACATCTTGTGGTTTTGCAGAAAACTTCATCCGCGTCTACCAAAAGATGCATGTGCATGCTTAAAACGCGTTTTCGCACAAATGCGTGCGCGGGTGCTAAAAAGAGCAGCATCGGCATGCTTAGCACGTCGTTTGGTAGAAATCCACGTGCGCGTTCTGCAAAAAGCACCATTTGCATGCACATCTTGTGGTTTTGCAGAAAACTTCATCCGCGTCTACCAAAAGATGCATGTGCATGCTTAAAACGCGTTTTCGCACAAATGCGTGCGCGGGTGCTAAAAAGAGCAGCATCGGCATGCTTAGCACGTCGTTTGGTAGAAATCCACGTGCGCGTTCTGCCAAAAGCACCATTTGCATGCACATCTTGTGGTTTTGCAGAAAACTTCATCCGCGTCTACCAAAAGATGCATGTGCATGCTTAAAACGCGTTTTCGCACAAATCCGTGCGCGGGTGCTAAAAAGAGCAGCATCGGCATGCTTAGCACGTCGTTTGGTAGAAACCCACGTGCGCGTTCTGCAAAAAGCACCATTTGCATGCACATCTTGTGGTTTTGCAGAAAACTTCATCCGCGTCTACCAAAAGATGCATGTGCATGCTTAAAACGCGTTTTCGCACAAATGCGTGCGCGGGTGCTAAAAAGAGCAGCATCGGCATGCTTAGCACGTCGTTTGGTAGAAATCCACGAGCGCGTTCTGCAAAAAGCACCATTTGCATGCACATCTTGTGGTTTTGCAGAAAACTTCATCCGCGTCTACCAAAAGATGCATGTGCATGCTTAAAACGCGTTTTCGCACAAATGCGTGCGCGGGTGCTAAAAAGAGCAGCATCGGCATGCTTAGCACGTCGTTTGGTAGAAATCCACGTGCGCGTTCTGCCAAAAGCACCATTTGCATGCACATCTTGTGGTTTTGCAGAAAACTTCATCCGCGTCTACCAAAAGATGCATGTGCATGCTTAAAACGCGTTTTCGCACAAATCCGTGCGCGGGTGCTAAAAAGATCAGCATCGGCATGCTTAGCACGTCGTTTGGTAGAAATCCACGTGCGCGTTCTGCCAAAAGCACCATTTGCATGCACATCTTGTGGTTTTGCAGAAAACTTCATCCGCGTCTACCAAAAGATGCATGTGCATGCTTAAAACGCGTTTTCGCACAAATCCGTGCGCGGGTGCTAAAAAGAGGAGCATCGGCATGCTTAGCACGTCGTTTGGTAGAAATCCACGTGCGCGTTCTGCAAAAAGCACCATTTGCATGCACATCTTGTGGTTTTGCAGAAAACTTCATCCGCGTCTACCAAAACATGCATGTGCATGCTTAAAACGCGTTTTCGCACAAATGCGTGCGCGGGTGCTAAAAAGAGCAGCATCGGCATGCTTAGCACGTCGTTTGGTAGAAATCCACGAGCGCGTTCTGCAAAAAGCACCATTTGCATGCACATCTTGTGGTTTTGCAGAAAACTTCATCCGCGTCTACCAAAAGATGCATGTGCATGCTTAAAACGCGTTTTCGCACAAATGCGTGCGCGGGTGCTAAAAAGAGCAGCATCGGCATGCTTAGCACGTCGTTTGGTAGAAATCCACGTGCGCGTTCTGCCAAAAGCACCATTCGCATGCACATCTTGTGGTTTTGCAGAAAACTTAATCCGCGTCTACCAAAAGATGCATGTGCATGCTTAAAACGCGTTTTCGCACAAATCCGTGCGCGGGTGCTAAAAAGAGCAGCATCGGCAAGCTTAGCACGTCGTTTGGTAGAAATCCACGTGCGCGTTCTGCAAAAAGCACCATTTGCATGCACATCTTGTGGTTTTGCAGAAAACTTCATCCGCGTCTACCAAAAGATGCATGTGCATGCTTAAAACGCGTTTTCGCACAAATGCGTGCGCGGGTGCTAAAAAGAGCAGCATCGGCATGCTTAGCACGTCGTTTGGTAGAAATCCACGTGCGCGTTCTGCAAAAAGCACCATTTGCATGCACATCTTGTGGTTTTGCAGAAAACTTCATCCGCGTCTACCAAAAGATGCATGTGCATGCTTAAAACGCGTTTTCGCACAAATGCGTGCGCGGGTGCTAAAAAGAGCAGCATCGGCATGCTTAGCACGTCGTTTGGTAGAAATCCACGTGCGCGTTCTGCCAAAAGCACCATTTGCATGCACATCTTGTGGTTTTGCAGAAAACTTCATCCGCGTCTACCAAAAGATGCATGTGCATGCTTAAAACGCGTTTTCGCACAAATCCGTGCGCGGGTGCTAAAAAGAGCAGCATCGGCATGCTTAGCACGTCGTTTGGTAGAAACCCACGTGCGCGTTCTGCAAAAAGCACCATTTGCATGCACATCTTGTGGTTTTGCAGAAAACTTCATCCGCGTCTACCAAAAGATGCATGTGCATGCTTAAAACGCGTTTTCGCACAAATGCGTGCGCGGGTGCTAAAAAGAGCAGCATCGGCATGCTTAGCACGTCGTTTGGTAGAAATCCACGAGCGCGTTCTGCAAAAAGCACCATTTGCATGCACATCTTGTGGTTTTGCAGAAAACTTCATCCGCGTCTACCAAAAGATGCATGTGCATGCTTAAAACGCGTTTTCGCACAAATGCGTGCGCGGGTGCTAAAAAGAGCAGCATCGGCATGCTTAGCACGTCGTTTGGTAGAAATCCACGTGCGCGTTCTGCCAAAAGCACCATTTGCATGCACATCTTGTGGTTTTGCAGAAAACTTCATCCGCGTCTACCAAAAGATGCATGTGCATGCTTAAAACGCGTTTTCGCACAAATCCGTGCGCGGGTGCTAAAAAGATCAGCATCGGCATGCTTAGCACGTCGTTTGGTAGAAATCCACGTGCGCGTTCTGCCAAAAGCACCATTTGCATGCACATCTTGTGGTTTTGCAGAAAACTTCATCCGCGTCTACCAAAAGATGCATGTGCATGCTTAAAACGCGTTTTCGCACAAATCCGTGCGCGGGTGCTAAAAAGAGGAGCATCGGCATGCTTAGCACGTCGTTTGGTAGAAATCCACGTGCGCGTTCTGCAAAAAGCACCATTTGCATGCACATCTTGTGGTTTTGCAGAAAACTTCATCCGCGTCTACCAAAACATGCATGTGCATGCTTAAAACGCGTTTTCGCACAAATGCGTGCGCGGGTGCTAAAAAGAGCAGCATCGGCATGCTTAGCACGTCGTTTGGTAGAAATCCACGAGCGCGTTCTGCAAAAAGCACCATTTGCATGCACATCTTGTGGTTTTGCAGAAAACTTCATCCGCGTCTACCAAAAGATGCATGTGCATGCTTAAAACGCGTTTTCGCACAAATGCGTGCGCGGGTGCTAAAAAGAGCAGCATCGGCATGCTTAGCACGTCGTTTGGTAGAAATCCACGTGCGCGTTCTGCCAAAAGCACCATTCGCATGCACATCTTGTGGTTTTGCAGAAAACTTCATCCGCGTCTACCAAAAGATGCATGTGCATGCTTAAAACGCGTTTTCGCACAAATCCGTGCGCGGGTGCTAAAAAGAGCAGCATCGGCATGCTTAGCACGTCGTTTGGTAGAAATCCACGTGCGCGTTCTGCAAAAAGCACCATTTGCATGCACATCTTGTGGTTTTGCAGAAAACTTCATCCGCGTCTACCAAAAGATGCATGTGCATGCTTAAAACGCGTTTTCGCACAAATGCGTGCGCGGGTGCTAAAAAGAGCAGCATCGGCATGCTTAGCACGTCGTTTGGTAGAAATCCACGAGCGCGTTCTGCAAAAAGCACCATTTGCATGCACATCTTGTGGTTTTGCAGAAAACTTCATCCGCGTCTACCAAAAGATGCATGTGCATGCTTAAAACGCGTTTTCGCACAAACGCGTGCGCGGGTGCTAAAAAGAGCAGCATCGGCATGCTTAGCACGTCGTTTGGTAGAAATCCACGTGCGCGTTCTGCAAAAAGCACCATTTGCATGCACATCTTGTGGTTTTGCAGAAAACTTCATCCGCGTCTACCAAAAGGTGCATGTGCATGCTTAAAACGCGTTTTCGCACAAATCCGTGCGCGGGTGCTAAAAAGAGCAGCATCGGCATGCTTAGCACGTCGTTTGGTAGAAATCCACGAGCGCGTTCTGCAAAAAGCACCATTTGCATGCACATCTTGTGGTTTTGCAGAAAACTTCATCCGCGTCTACCAAAAGATGCATGTGCATGCTTAAAACGCGTTTTCGCACAAACGCGTGCGCGGGTGCTAAAAAGAGCAGCATCGGCATGCTTAGCACGTCGTTTGGTAGAAATCCACGTGCGCGTTCTGCCAAAAGCACCATTTGCATGCACATCTTGTGGTTTTGCAGAAAACTTCATCCGCGTCTACCAAAAGATGCATGTGCATGCTTAAAACGCGTTTTGCACAAATCCGTGCGCGGGTGCTAAAGAGAGCAGCATCGGCATGCTTAGCACGTCGTTTGGTAGAAATCCACGTGCGCGTTCTGCAAAAAGCACCATTTGCATGCACATCTTGTGGTTTTGCAGGAAACTTCATCCGCGTCTACCAAAAGATGCATGTGCATGCTTAAAACGCGTTTTCGCACAAATGCGTGCGCGGGTGCTAAAAAGAGCAGCATCGGCATGCTTAGCACGTTGTTTGGTAGAAATCCACGAGCGCGTTCTGCAAAAAGCACCATTTGCATGCACATCTTGTGGTTTTGCAGAAAACTTCATCCGCGTCTACCAAAAGATGCATGTGCATGCTTAAAACGCGTTTTCGCACAAATGCGTGCGCGGGTGCTAAAAAGAGCAGCATCGGCATGCTTAGCACGTCGTTTGGTAGAAATCCACGAGCGCGTTCTGCAAAAAGCACCATTTGCATGCACATCTTGTGGTTTTGCAGAAAACTTCATCCGCGTCTACCAAAAGATGCATGTGCATGCTTAAAACGCGTTTTCGCACAAATGCGTGCGCGGGTGCTAAAAAGAGCAGCATCGGCATGCTTAGCACGTCGTTTGGTAGAAATCCACGTGCGCGTTCTGCCAAAAGCACCATTTGCATGCACATCTTGTGGTTTTGCAGAAAACTTCATCCGCGTCTACCAAAAGATGCATATGCATGCTTAAAACGCGTTTTCGCACAAATCCGTGCGCGGGTGCTAAAAAGAGCAGCATCGGCATGCTTAGCACGTCGTTTGGTAGAAATCCACGTGCGCGTTCTGCAAAAAGCACCATTTGCATGCACATCTTGTGGTTTTGCAGAAAACTTCATCCGCGTCTACCAAAAGATGCATGTGCATGCTTAAAACGCGTTTTCGCACAAATGCGTGCGCGGGTGCTAAAAAGAGCAGCATCGGCATGCTTAGCACGTCGTTTGGTAGAAATCCACGAGCGCGTTCTGCAAAAAGCACCATTTGCATGCAAATCTTGTGGTTTTGCAGAAAACTTCATCCGCGTCTACCAAAAGATGCATGTGCATGCTTAAAACGCGTTTTCGCACAAATGCGTGCGCGGGTGCTAAAAAGAGCAGCATCGGCATGCTTAGCACGTCGTTTGGTAGAAATCCATGTGCGCGTTCTGCCAAAAGCACCATTTGCATGCACATCTTGTGGTTTTGCAGAAAACTTCATCCGCGTCTACCGAAACATGCATGTGCATGCTTAAAACGCGTTTTCGCACAAATCCGTGCGCGGGTGCTAAAAAGAGCAGCATCGGCATGCTTAGCACGTCGTTTGGTAGAAATCCACGTGCGCGTTCTGCCAAAAGCACCATTTGCATGCACATCTTGTGGTTTTGCAGAAAACTTCATCCGCGTCTACCAAAAGATGCATGTGCATGCTTAAAACGCGTTTTCGCACAAATCCGTGCGCGGGTGCTAAAAAGAGCAGCATCGGCATGCTTAGCACGTCGTTTGGTAGAAATTCACGTGCGCGTTCTGCAAAAAGCACCATTTGCATGCACATCTTGTGGTTTTGCAGAAAACTTCATCCGCGTCTACCAAAACATGCATGTGCATGCTTAAAACGCGTTTTCGCACAAATGCGTGCGCGGGTGCTAAAAAGAGCAGCATCGGCATGCTTAGCACGTCGTTTGGTAGAAATCCACGAGCGCGTTCTGCAAAAAGCACCATTTGCATGCACATCTTGTGGTTTTGCAGAAAACTTCATCCGCGTCTACCAAAAGATGCATGTGCATGCTTAAAACGCGTTTTCGCACAAATGCGTGCGCGGGTGCTAAAAAGAGCAGCATCGGCATGCTTAGCACGTCGTTTGGTAGAAATCCACGTGCGCGTTCTGCCAAAAGCACCATTTGCATGCACATCTTGTGGTTTTGCAGAAAACTTCATCCGCGTCTACCAAAAGATGCATGTGCATGCTTAAAACGCGTTTTCGCACAAATCCGTGCGCGGGTGCTAAAAAGAGCAGCATCGGCATGCTTAGCACGTCGTTTGGTAGAAATCCACGTGCGCGTTCTGCAAAAAGCACCATTTGCATGCACATCTTGTGGTTTTGCAGAAAACTTCATCCGCGTCTACCAAAAGATGCATGTGCATGCTTAAAACGCGTTTTCGCACAAATGCGTGCGCGGGTGCTAAAAAGAGCAGCATCGGCATGCTTAGCACGTCGTTTGGTAGAAATCCACGAGCGCGTTCTGCAAAAAGCACCATTTGCATGCACATCTTGTGGTTTTGCAGAAAACTTCATCCGCGTCTACCAAAAGATGCATGTGCATGCTTAAAACGCGTTTGCGCACAAATGCGTGCGCGGGTGCTAAAAAGAGCAGCATCGGCATGCTTAGCACGTCGTTTGGTAGAAATCCACGTGCGCGTTCTGCAAAAAGCACCATTTGCATGCACATCTTGTGGTTTTGCAGAAAACTTCATCCGCGTCTACCAAAAGATGCATGTGCATGCTTAAAACGCGTTTTGCACAAATCCGTGCGCGGGTGCTAAAGAGAGCAGCATCGGCATGCTTAGCACGTCGTTTGGTAGAAATCCACGTGCGCGTTCTGCAAAAAGCACCATTTGCATGCACATCTTGTGGTTTTGCAGGAAACTTCATCCGCGTCTACCAAAAGATGCATGTGCATGCTTAAAACGCGTTTTCGCACAAATGCGTGCGCGGGTGCTAAAAAGAGCAGCATCGGCATGCTTAGCACGTTGTTTGGTAGAAATCCACGAGCGCGTTCTGCAAAAAGCACCATTTGCATGCACATCTTGTGGTTTTGCAGAAAACTTCATCCGCGTCTACCAAAAGATGCATGTGCATGCTTAAAACGCGTTTTCGCACAAATGCGTGCGCGGGTGCTAAAAAGAGCAGCATCGGCATGCTTAGCACGTCGTTTGGTAGAAATCCACGAGCGCGTTCTGCAAAAAGCACCATTTGCATGCACATCTTGTGGTTTTGCAGAAAACTTCATCCGCGTCTACCAAAAGATGCATGTGCATGCTTAAAACGCGTTTTCGCACAAATGCGTGCGCGGGTGCTAAAAAGAGCAGCATCGGCATGCTTAGCACGTCGTTTGGTAGAAATCCACGTGCGCGTTCTGCCAAAAGCACCATTTGCATGCACATCTTGTGGTTTTGCAGAAAACTTCATCCGCGTCTACCAAAAGATGCATATGCATGCTTAAAACGCGTTTTCGCACAAATCCGTGCGCGGGTGCTAAAAAGAGCAGCATCGGCATGCTTAGCACGTCGTTTGGTAGAAATCCACGTGCGCGTTCTGCAAAAAGCACCATTTGCATGCACATCTTGTGGTTTTGCAGAAAACTTCATCCGCGTCTACCAAAAGATGCATGTGCATGCTTAAAACGCGTTTTCGCACAAATGCGTGCGCGGGTGCTAAAAAGAGCAGCATCGGCATGCTTAGCACGTCGTTTGGTAGAAATCCACGAGCGCGTTCTGCAAAAAGCACCATTTGCATGCACATCTTGTGGTTTTGCAGAAAACTTCATCCGCGTCTACCAAAAGATGCATGTGCATGCTTAAAACGCGTTTTCGCACAAATGCGTGCGCGGGTGCTAAAAAGAGCAGCATCGGCATGCTTAGCACGTCGTTTGGTAGAAATCCATGTGCGCGTTCTGCCAAAAGCACCATTTGCATGCACATCTTGTGGTTTTGCAGAAAACTTCATCCGCGTCTACCGAAACATGCATGTGCATGCTTAAAACGCGTTTTCGCACAAATCCGTGCGCGGGTGCTAAAAAGAGCAGCATCGGCATGCTTAGCACGTCGTTTGGTAGAAATCCACGTGCGCGTTCTGCCAAAAGCACCATTTGCATGCACATCTTGTGGTTTTGCAGAAAACTTCATCCGCGTCTACCAAAAGATGCATGTGCATGCTTAAAACGCGTTTTCGCACAAATCCGTGCGCGGGTGCTAAAAAGAGCAGCATCGGCATGCTTAGCACGTCGTTTGGTAGAAATTCACGTGCGCGTTCTGCAAAAAGCACCATTTGCATGCACATCTTGTGGTTTTGCAGAAAACTTCATCCGCGTCTACCAAAACATGCATGTGCATGCTTAAAACGCGTTTTCGCACAAATGCGTGCGCGGGTGCTAAAAAGAGCAGCATCGGCATGCTTAGCACGTCGTTTGGTAGAAATCCACGAGTGCGTTCTGCAAAAAGCACCATTTGCATGCACATCTTGTGGTTTTGCAGAAAACTTCATCCGCGTCTACCAAAAGATGCATGTGCATGCTTAAAACGCGTTTTCGCACAAATGCGTGCGCGGGTGCTAAAAAGAGCAGCATCGGCATGCTTAGCACGTCGTTTGGTAGAAATCCACGTGCGCGTTCTGCCAAAAGCACCATTTGCATGCACATCTTGTGGTTTTGCAGAAAACTTCATCCGCGTCTACCAAAAGATGCATGTGCATGCTTAAAACGCGTTTTCGCACAAATCCGTGCGCGGGTGCTAAAAAGAGCAGCATCGGCATGCTTAGCACGTCGTTTGGTAGAAATCCACGTGCGCGTTCTGCAAAAAGCACCATTTGCATGCACATCTTGTGGTTTTGCAGAAAACTTCATCCGCGTCTACCAAAAGATGCATGTGCATGCTTAAAACGCGTTTTCGCACAAATGCGTGCGCGGGTGCTAAAAAGAGCAGCATCGGCATGCTTAGCACGTCGTTTGGTAGAAATCCACGAGCGCGTTCTGCAAAAAGCACCATTTGCATGCACATCTTGTGGTTTTGCAGAAAACTTCATCCGCGTCTACCAAAAGATGCATGTGCATGCTTAAAACGCGTTTGCGCACAAATGCGTGCGCGGGTGCTAAAAAGAGCAGCATCGGCATGCTTAGCACGTCGTTTGGTAGAAATCCACGTGCGCGTTCTGCAAAAAGCACCATTTGCATGCACATCTTGTGGTTTTGCAGAAAACTTCATCCGCGTCTACCAAAAGATGCATGTGCATGCTTAAAACGCGTTTTCGCACAAATCCGTGCGCGGGTGCTAAAAAGAGCAGCATCGGCATGCTTAGCACGTCGTTTGGTAGAAATCCACGTGCGCGTTCTGCAAAAAGCACCATTTGCATGCACATCTTGTGGTTTTGCAGGAAACTTCATCCGCGTCTACCAAAAGATGCATGTGCATGCTTAAAACGCGTTTTCGCACAAATGCGTGCGCGGGTGCTAAAAAGAGCAGCATCGGCATGCTTAGCACGTCGTTTGGTAGAAATCCACGAGCGCGTTCTGCAAAAAGCACCATTTGCATGCACATCTTGTGGTTTTGCAGAAACCTTCATCCGCGTCTACCAAAAGATGCATGTGCATGCTTAAAACGCGTTTTCGCACAAATCCGTGCGCGGGTGCTAAAAAGAGCAGCATCGGCAAGCTTAGCACGTCGTTTGGTAGAAATCCACGTGCGCGTTCTGCAAAAAGCACCATTTGCATGCACATCTTGTGGTTTTGCAGAAAACTTCATCCGCGTCTACCAAAAGATGCATGTGCATGCTTAAAACGCGTTTTCGCACAAATGCGTGCGCGGGGGCTAAAAAGAGCAGCATCGGCATGCTTAGCACGTCGTTTGGTAGAAATCCACGTGCGCGTTCTGCAAAAAGCACCATTTGCATGCACATCTTGTGGTTTTGCAGAAAACTTCATCCGCGTCTACCAAAAGATGCATGTGCATGCTTAAAACGCGTTTTCGCACAAATGCGTGCGCGGGTGCTAAAAAGAGCAGCATCGGCATGCTTAGCACGTCGTTTGGTAGAAATCCACGTGCGCGTTCTGCCAAAAGCACCATTTGCATGCACATCTTGTGGTTTTGCAGAAAACTTCATCCGCGTCTACCAAAAGATGCATGTGCATGCTTAAAACGCGTTTTCGCACAAATCCGTGCGCGGGTGCTAAAAACAGCAGCATCGGCATGCTTAGCACGTCGTTTGGTAGAAATCCACGAGCGCGTTCTGCAAAAAGCACCATTTGCATGCACATCTTGTGGTTTTGCAGAAAACTTCATCCGCGTCTACCAAAAGATGCATGTGCATGCTTAAAACGCGTTTTCGCACAAATGCGTGCGCGGGTGCTAAAAAGAGCAGCATCGGCATGCTTAGCACGTCGTTTGGTAGAAATCCACGAGCGCGTTCTGCAAAAAGCACCATTTGCATGCACATCTTGTGGTTTTGCAGAAAACTTCATCCGCGTCTACCAAAAGATGCATGTGCATGCTTAAAACGCGTTTTCGCACAAATGCGTGCGCGGGTGCTAAAAAGAGCAGCATCGGCATGCTTAGCACGTCGTTTGGTAGAAATCCACGTGCGCGTTCTGCCAAAAGCACCATTTGCATGCACATCTTGTGGTTTTGCAGAAAACTTCATCCGCGTCTACCAAAAGATGCATGTGCATGCTTAAAACGCGTTTTCGCACAAATCCGTGCGCGGGTGCTAAAAAGAGCAGCATCGGCATGCTTAGCACGTCGTTTGGTAGAAATCCACGTGCGCGTTCTGCCAAAAGCACCATTTGCATGCACATCTTGTGGTTTTGCAGAAAACTTCATCCGCGTCTACCAAAAGATGCATGTGCATGCTTAAAACGCGTTTTCGCACAAATCCGTGCGCGGGTGCTAAAAAGAGCAGCATCGGCATGCTTAGCACGTCGTTTGGTAGAAATCCACGTGCGCGTTCTGCAAAAAGCACCATTTGCATGCACATCTTGTGGTTTTGCAGAAAACTTCATCCGCGTCTACCAAAACATGCATGTGCATGCTTAAAACGCGTTTTCGCACAAATGCGTGCGCGGGTGCTAAAAAGAGCAGCATCGGCATGCTTAGCACGTCGTTTGGTAGAAATCCACGAGCGCGTTCTGCAAAAAGCACCATTTGCATGCACATCTTGTGGTTTTGCAGAAAACTTCATCCGCGTCTACCAAAAGATGCATGTGCATGCTTAAAACGCGTTTTCGCACAAATGCGTGCGCGGGTGCTAAAAAGAGCAGCATCGGCATGCTTAGCACGTCGTTTGGTAGAAATCCACGTGCGCGTTCTGCCAAAAGCACCATTTGCATGCACATCTTGTGGTTTTGCAGAAAACTTCATCCGCGTCTACCAAAAGATGCAAGTGCATGCTTAAAACGCGTTTTCGCACAAATCCGTGCGCGGGTGCTAAAAAGAGCAGCATCGGCATGCTTAGCACGTCGTTTGGTAGAAATCCACGAGCGCGTTCTGCAAAAAGCACCATTTGCATGCACATCTTGTGGTTTTGCAGAAAACTTCATCCGCGTCTACCAAAAGATGCATGTGCATGCTTAAAACGCGTTTTCGCACAAATCCGTGCGCGGGTGCTAAAAAGAGCAGCATCGGCATGCTTAGCACGTCGTTTGGTAGAAATCCACGTGCGCGTTCTGCAAAAAGCACCATTTGCTGCACATCTTGTGGTTTTGCAGGAAACTTCATCCGCGTCTACCAAAAGATGCATGTGCATGCTTAAAACGCGTTTTCGCACAAATGCGTGCGCGGGTGCTAAAAAGAGCAGCATCGGCATGCTTAGCACGTCGTTTGGTAGAACTCCACGAGCGCGTTCTGCAAAAAGCATCATTTGCATGCACATCTTGTGGTTTTGCAGAAAACTTCATCCGCGTCTACCAAAAGATGCATGTGCATGCTTAAAACGCGTTTTCGCACAAATCCGTGCGCGGGTGCTAAAAAGAGCAGCATCGGCAAGCTTAGCACGTCGTTTGGTAGAAATCCACGTGCGCGTTCTGCAAAAAGCACCATTTGCATGCACATCTTGTGGTTTTGCAGAAAACTTCATCCGCGTCTACCAAAAGATGCATGTGCATGCTTAAAACGCGTTTTCGCACAAATGCGTGCGCGGGTGCTAAAAAGAGCAGCATCGGCATGCTTAGCACGTCGTTTGGTAGAAATCCACGTGCGCGTTCTGCAAAAAGCACCATTTGCATGCACATCTTGTGGTTTTGCAGAAAACTTCATCCGCGTCTACCAAAAGATGCATGTGCATGCTTAAAACGCGTTTTCGCACAAATGCGTGCGCGGGTGCTAAAAAGAGCAGCATCGGCATGCTTAGCACGTCGTTTGGTAGAAATCCACGTGCGCGTTCTGCCAAAAGCACCATTTGCATGCACATCTTGTGGTTTTGCAGAAAACTTCATCCGCGTCTACCAAAAGATGCATGTGCATGCTTAAAACGCGTTTTCGCACAAATCCGTGCGCGGGTGCTAAAAACAGCAGCATCGGCATGCTTAGCACGTCGTTTGGTAGAAATCCACGAGCGCGTTCTGCAAAAAGCACCATTTGCATGCACATCTTGTGGTTTTGCAGAAAACTTCATCCGCGTCTACCAAAAGATGCATGTGCATGCTTAAAACGCGTTTTCGCACAAATGCGTGCGCGGGTGCTAAAAAGAGCAGCATCGGCATGCTTAGCACGTCCTTTGGTAGAAATCCACGTGCGCGTTCTGCCAAAAGCACCATTTGCATGCACATCTTGTGGTTTTGCAGAAAACTTCATCCGCGTCTACCAAAAGATGCATGTGCATGCTTAAAACGCGTTTTCGCACAAATCCGTGCGCGGGTGCTAAAAAGAGCAGCATCGGCATGCTTAGCACGTCGTTTGGTAGAAATCCACGTGCGCGTTCTGCAAAAAGCACCATTTGCATGCACATCTTGTGGTTTTGCAGAAAACTTCATCCGCGTCTACCAAAAGATGCATGTGCATGCTTAAAACGCGTTTTCGCACAAATGCGTGCGCGGGTGCTAAAAAGAGCAGCATCGGCATGCTTAGCACGTCGTTTGGTAGAAATCCACGAGCGCGTTCTGCAAAAAGCACCATTTGCATGCACATCTTGTGGTTTTGCAGAAAACTTCATCCGCGTCTACCAAAAGATGCATGTGCATGCTTAAAACGCGTTTTCGCACAAATGCGTGCGCGGGTGCTAAAAAGAGCAGCATCGGCATGCTTAGCACGTCGTTTGGTAGAAATCCACGTGCGCGTTCTGCCGAAAGCACCATTTGCATGCACATCTTGTGGTTTTGCAGAAAACTTCATCCGCGTCTACCAAAAGATGCATGTGCATGCTTAAAACGCGTTTTCGCACAAATCCGTGCGCGGGTGCTAAAAAGAGGAGCATCGGCATGCTTAGCACGTCGTTTGGTAGAAATCCACGTGCGCGTTCTGCAAAAAGCACCATTTGCATGCACATCTTGTGGTTTTGCAGAAAACTTCATCCGCGTCTACCAAAACATGCATGTGCATGCTTAAAACGCGTTTTCGCACAAATGCGTGCGCGGGTGCTAAAAAGAGCAGCATCGGCATGCTTAGCACGTCGTTTGGTAGAAATCCACGAGCGCGTTCTGCAAAAAGCACCATTTGCATGCACATCTTGTGGTTTTGCAGAAAACTTCATCCGCGTCTACCAAAAGATGCATGTGCATGCTTAAAACGCGTTTTCGCACAAATGCGTGCGCGGGTGCTAAAAAGAGCAGCATCGGCATGCTTAGCACGTCGTTTGGTAGAAATCCACGTGCGCGTTCTGCCAAAAGCACCATTTGCATGCACATCTTGTGGTTTTGCAGAAAACTTCATCCGCGTCTACCAAAAGATGCATGTGCATGCTTAAAACGCGTTTTCGCCCAAATCCGTGCGCGGGTGCTAAAAAGAGCAGCATCGGCATGCTTAGCACGTCGTTTGGTAGAAATCCACGTGCGCGTTCTGCAAAAAGCACCATTTGCATGCACATCTTGTGGTTTTGCAGAAAACTTCATCCGCGTCTACCAAAAGATGCATGTGCATGCTTAAAACGCGTTTTCGCACAAATGCGTGCGCGGGTGCTAAAAAGAGCAGCATCGGCATGCTTAGCACGTCGTTTGGTAGAAATCCACGAGCGCGTTCTGCAAAAAGCACCATTTGCATGCACATCTTGTGGTTTTGCAGAAAACTTCATCCGCGTCTACCAAAAGATGCATGTGCATGCTTAAAACGCGTTTTCGCACAAACGCGTGCGCGGGTGCTAAAAAGAGCAGCATCGGCATGCTTAGCACGTCGTTTGGTAGAAATCCACGTGCGCGTTCTGCAAAAAGCACCATTTGCATGCACATCTTGTGGTTTTGCAGAAAACTTCATCCGCGTCTACCAAAAGATGCATGTGCATGCTTAAAACGCGTTTTCGCACAAATCCGTGCGCGGGTGCTAAAAAGAGCAGCATCGGCATGCTTAGCACGTCGTTTGGTAGAAATCCACGAGCGCGTTCTGCAAAAAGCACCATTTGCATGCACATCTTGTGGTTTTGCAGAAAACTTCATCCGCGTCTACCAAAAGATGCATGTGCATGCTTAAAACGCGTTTTCGCACAAACGCGTGCGCGGGTGCTAAAAAGAGCAGCATCGGCATGCTTAGCACGTCGTTTGGTAGAAATCCACGTGCGCGTTCTGCAAAAAGCACCATTTGCATGCACATCTTGTGGTTTTGCAGAAAACTTCATCCGCGTCTACCAAAAGATGCATGTGCATGCTTAAAACGCGTTTTGCACAAATCCGTGCGCGGGTGCTAAAGAGAGCAGCATCGGCATGCTTAGCACGTCGTTTGGTAGAAATCCACGTGCGCGTTCTGCAAAAAGCACCATTTGCATGCACATCTTGTGGTTTTGCAGGAAACTTCATCCGCGTCTACCAAAAGATGCATGTGCATGCTTAAAACGCGTTTTCGCACAAATGCGTGCGCGGGTGCTAAAAAGAGCAGCATCGGCATGCTTAGCACGTTGTTTGGTAGAAATCCACGAGCGCGTTCTGCAAAAAGCACCATTTGCATGCACATCTTGTGGTTTTGCAGAAAACTTCATCCGCGTCTACCAAAAGATGCATGTGCATGCTTAAAACGCGTTTTCGCACAAATGCGTGCGCGGGTGCTAAAAAGAGCAGCATCGGCATGCTTAGCACGTCGTTTGGTAGAAATCCATGTGCGCGTTCTGCCAAAAGCACCATTTGCATGCACATCTTGTGGTTTTGCAGAAAACTTCATCCGCGTCTACCGAAACATGCATGTGCATGCTTAAAACGCGTTTTCGCACAAATCCGTGCGCGGGTGCTAAAAAGAGCAGCATCGGCATGCTTAGCACGTCGTTTGGTAGAAATCCACGTGCGCGTTCTGCCAAAAGCACCATTTGCATGCACATCTTGTGGTTTTGCAGAAAACTTCATCCGCGTCTACCAAAAGATGCATGTGCATGCTTAAAACGCGTTTTCGCACAAATCCGTGCGCGGGTGCTAAAAAGAGCAGCATCGGCATGCTTAGCACGTCGTTTGGTAGAAATTCACGTGCGCGTTCTGCAAAAAGCACCATTTGCATGCACATCTTGTGGTTTTGCAGAAAACTTCATCCGCGTCTACCAAAACATGCATGTGCATGCTTAAAACGCGTTTTCGCACAAATGCGTGCGCGGGTGCTAAAAAGAGCAGCATCGGCATGCTTAGCACGTCGTTTGGTAGAAATCCACGAGCGCGTTCTGCAAAAAGCACCATTTGCATGCACATCTTGTGGTTTTGCAGAAAACTTCATCCGCGTCTACCAAAAGATGCATGTGCATGCTTAAAACGCGTTTTCGCACAAATGCGTGCGCGGGTGCTAAAAAGAGCAGCATCGGCATGCTTAGCACGTCGTTTGGTAGAAATCCACGTGCGCGTTCTGCCAAAAGCACCATTTGCATGCACATCTTGTGGTTTTGCAGAAAACTTCATCCGCGTCTACCAAAAGATGCATGTGCATGCTTAAAACGCGTTTTCGCACAAATCCGTGCGCGGGTGCTAAAAAGAGCAGCATCGGCATGCTTAGCACGTCGTTTGGTAGAAATCCACGTGCGCGTTCTGCAAAAAGCACCATTTGCATGCACATCTTGTGGTTTTGCAGAAAACTTCATCCGCGTCTACCAAAAGATGCATGTGCATGCTTAAAACGCGTTTTCGCACAAATGCGTGCGCGGGTGCTAAAAAGAGCAGCATCGGCATGCTTAGCACGTCGTTTGGTAGAAATCCACGAGCGCGTTCTGCAAAAAGCACCATTTGCATGCACATCTTGTGGTTTTGCAGAAAACTTCATCCGCGTCTACCAAAAGATGCATGTGCATGCTTAAAACGCGTTTGCGCACAAATGCGTGCGCGGGTGCTAAAAAGAGCAGCATCGGCATGCTTAGCACGTCGTTTGGTAGAAATCCACGTGCGCGTTCTGCAAAAAGCACCATTTGCATGCACATCTTGTGGTTTTGCAGAAAACTTCATCCGCGTCTACCAAAAGATGCATGTGCATGCTTAAAACGCGTTTTCGCACAAATCCGTGTGCGGGTGCTAAAAAGAGCAGCATCGGCATGCTTAGCACGTCGTTTGGTAGAAATCCACGTGCGCGTTCTGCAAAAAGCACCATTTGCATGCACATCTTGTGGTTTTGCAGGAAACTTCATCCGCGTCTACCAAGATGCATGTGCATGCTTAAAACGCGTTTTCGCACAAATGCGTGCGCGGGTGCTAAAAAGAGCAGCATCGGCATGCTTAGCACGTCGTTTGGTAGAAATCCACGAGCGCGTTCTGCAAAAAGCACCATTTGCATGCACATCTTGTGGTTTTGCAGAAAACTTCATCCGCGTCTACCAAAAGATGCATGTGCATGCTTAAAACGCGTTTTCGCACAAATCCGTGCGCGGGTGCTAAAAAGAGCAGCATCGGCAAGCTTAGCACGTCGTTTGGTAGAAATCCACGTGCGCGTTCTGCAAAAAGCACCATTTGCATGCACATCTTGTGGTTTTGCAGAAAACTTCATCCGCGTCTACCAAAAGATGCATGTGCATGCTTAAAACGCGTTTTCGCACAAATGCGTGCGCGGGTGCTAAAAAGAGCAGCATCGGCATGCTTAGCACGTCGTTTGGTAGAAATCCACGTGCGCGTTCTGCGAAAAGCACCATTTGCATGCACATCTTGTGGTTTTGCAGAAAACTTCATCCGCGTCTACCAAAAGATGCATGTGCATGCTTAAAACGCGTTTTCGCACAAATGCGTGCGCGGGTGCTAAAAAGAGCAGCATCGGCATGCTTAGCACGTCGTTTGGTAGAAATCCACGTGCGCGTTCTGCCAAAAGCACCATTTGCATGCACATCTTGTGGTTTTGCAGAAAACTTCATCCGCGTCTACCAAAAGATGCATGTGCATGCTTAAAACGCGTTTTCGCACAAATCCGTGCGCGGGTGCTAAAAACAGCAGCATCGGCATGCTTAGCACGTCGTTTGGTAGAAATCCACGAGCGCGTTCTGCAAAAAGCACCATTTGCATGCACATCTTGTGGTTTTGCAGAAAACTTCATCCGCGTCTACCAAAAGATGCATGTGCATGCTTAAAACGCGTTTTCGCACAAATGCGTGCGCGGGTGCTAAAAAGAGCAGCATCGGCATGCTTAGCACGTCCTTTGGTAGAAATCCACGTGCGCGTTCTGCCAAAAGCACCATTTGCATGCACATCTTGTGGTTTTGCAGAAAACTTCATCCGCGTCTACCAAAAGATGCATGTGCATGCTTAAAACGCGTTTTCGCACAAATGCGTGCGCGGGTGCTAAAAAGACCAGCATCGGCATGCTTAGCACGTCGTTTGGTAGAAATCCACGAGCGCGTTCTGCAAAAAGCACCATTTGCATGCACATCTTGTGGTTTTGCAGAAAACTTCATCCGCGTCTACCAAAAGATGCATGTGCATGCTTAAAACGCGTTTTCGCACAAATGCGTGCGCGGGTGCTAAAAAGAGCAGCATCGGCATGCTTAGCACGTCGTTTGGTAGAAATCCACGTGCGCGTTCTGCCAAAAGCACCATTTGCATGCACATCTTGTGGTTTTGCAGAAAACTTCATCCGCGTCTACCAAAAGATGCATGTGCATGCTTAAAACGCGTTTTCGCACAAATCCGTGCGCGGGTGCTAAAAAGAGCAGCATCGGCATGCTTAGCACGTCGTTTGGTAGAAATCCACGTGCGCGTTCTGCCAAAAGCACCATTTGCATGCACATCTTGTGGTTTTGCAGAAAACTTCATCCGCGTCTACCAAAAGATGCATGTGCATGCTTAAAACGCGTTTTCGCACAAATCCGTGCGCGGGTGCTAAAATAGCAGCATCGGCATGCTTAGCACGTCGTTTGGTAGAAATCCACGTGCGCGTTCTGCAAAAAGCACCATTTGCATGCACATCTTGTGGTTTTGCAGAAAACTTCATCCGCGTCTACCAAAACATGCATGTGCATGCTTAAAACGCGTTTTCGCACAAATGCGTGCGCGGGTGCTAAAAAGAGCAGCATCGGCATGCTTAGCACGTCGTTTGGTAGAAATCCACGAGCGCGTTCTGCAAAAAGCACCATTTGCATGCACATCTTGTGGTTTTGCAGAAAACTTCATCCGCGTCTACCAAAAGATGCATGTGCATGCTTAAAACGCGTTTTCGCACAAATGCGTGCGCGGGTGCTAAAAAGAGCAGCATCGGCATGCTTAGCACGTCGTTTGGTAGAAATCCACGTGCGCGTTCTGCCAAAAGCACCATTTGCATGCACATCTTGTGGTTTTGCAGAAAACTTCATCCGCGTCTACCAAAAGATGCAAGTGCATGCTTAAAACGCGTTTTCGCACAAATCCGTGCGCGGGTGCTAAAAAGAGCAGCATCGGCATGCTTAGCACATCGTTTGGTAGAAATCCACGTGCGCGTTCTGCAAAAAGCACCATTTGCATGCACATCTTGTGGTTTTGCAGAAAACTTCATCCGCGTCTACCAAAAGATGCATGTGCATGCTTAAAACGCGTTTTCGCACAAATGCGTGCGCGGGTGCTAAAAAGAGCAGCATCGGCATGCTTAGCACGTCGTTTGGTAGAAATCCACGAGCGCGTTCTGCAAAAAGCACCATTTGCATGCACATCTTGTGGTTTTGCAGAAAACTTCATCCGCGTCTACCAAAAGATGCATGTGCATGCTTAAAACGCGTTTTCGCACAAATGCGTGCGCGGGTGCTAAAAAGAGCAGCATCGGCATGCTTAGCACGTCGTTTGGTAGAAATCCACGTGCGCGTTCTGCAAAAAGCACCATTTGCATGCACATCTTGTGGTTTTGCAGAAAACTTCATCCGCGTCTACCAAAAGATGCATGTGCATGCTTAAAACGCGTTTTCGCACAAATCCGTGCGCGGGTGCTAATAAGAGCAGCATCGGCATGCTTAGCACGTCGTTTGGTAGAAATCCACGTGCGCGTTCTGCAAAAAGCACCATTTGCATGCACATCTTGTGGTTTTGCAGGAAACTTCATCCGCGTCTACCAAAAGATGCATGTGCATGCTTAAAACGCGTTTTCGCACAAATGCGTGCGCGGTGCTAAAAAGAGCAGCATCGGCATGCTTAGCACGTCGTTTGGTAGAAATCCACGAGCGCGTTCTGCAAAAAGCACCATTTGCATGCACATCTTGTGGTTTTGCAGAAAACTTCATCCGCGTCTACCAAAAGATGCATGTGCATGCTCAAAACGCGTTTTCGCACAAATCCGTGCGCGGGTGCTAAAAAGAGCAGCATCGGCAAGCTTAGCACGTCGTTTGGTAGAAATCCACGTGCGCGTTCTGCAAAAAGCACCATTTGCATGCACATCTTGTGGTTTTGCAGAAAACTTCATCCGCGTCTACCAAAAGATGCATGTGCATGCTTAAAACGCGTTTTCGCACAAATCCGTGCGCGGGTGCTAAAAACAGCAGCATCGGCATGCTTAGCACGTCGTTTGGTAGAAATCCACGAGCGCGTTCTGCAAAAAGCACCATTTGCATGCACATCTTGTGGTTTTGCAGAAAACTTCATCCGCGTCTACCAAAAGATGCATGTGCATGCTTAAAACGCGTTTTCGCACAAATCCGTGCGCAGGTGCTAAAAAGAGCAGCATCGGCATGCTTAGCACGTCGTTTGGTAGAAATCCACGTGCGCGTTCTGCAAAAAGCACCATTTGCATGCACATCTTGTGGTTTTGCAGGAAACTTCATCCGCGTCTACCAAAAGATGCATGTGCATGCTTAAAACGCGTTTTCGCACAAATGCGTGCGCGGGTGCTAAAAAGAGCAGCATCGGCATGCTTAGCACGTCGTTTGGTAGAAATCCACGAGCGCGTTCTGCAAAAAGCATCATTTGCATGCACATCTTGTGGTTTTGCAGAAAACTTCATCCGCGTCTACCAAAAGATGCATGTGCATGCTTAAAACGCGTTTTCGCACAAATCCGTGCGCGGGTGCTAAAAAGAGCAGCATCGGCATGCTTAGCACGTCGTTTGGTAGAAATCCACGTGCGCGTTCTGCAAAAAGCACCATTTGCATGCACATCTTGTGGTTTTGCAGAAAACTTCATCCGCGTCTACCAAAAGATGCATGTGCATGCTTAAAACGCGTTTTCGCACAAATGCGTGCGCGGGTGCTAAAAAGAGCAGCATCGGCATGCTTAGCCCGTCGTTTGGTAGAAATCCACGTGCGCGTTCTGCAAAAAGCACCATTTGCATGCACATCTTGTGGTTTTGCAGAAAACTTCATCCGCGTCTACCAAAAGATGCATGTGCATGCTTAAAACGCGTTTTCGCACAAATCCGTGCGCGGGTGCTAAAAAGAGCAGCATCGGCATGCTTAGCACGTCGTTTGGTAGAAATCCACGTGCGCGTTCTGCAAAAAGCACCATTTGCATGCACATCTTGTGGTTTTGCAGAAAACTTCATCCGCGTCTACCAAAAGATGCATGTGCATGCTTAAAACGCGTTTTCGCACAAATGCGTGCGCGGGTGCTAAAAAGAGCAGCATCGGCATGCTTAGCACGTCGTTTGGTAGAAATCCACGAGCGCGTTCTGCAAAAAGCACCATTTGCATGCACATCTTGTGGTTTTGCAGAAAACTTCATCCGCGTCTACCAAAAGATGCATGTGCATGCTTAAAACGCGTTTTCGCACAAATGCGTGCGCGGGTGCTAAAAAGAGCAGCATCGGCATGCTTAGCACGTCGTTTGGTAGAAATCCACGTGCGCGTTCTGCCAAAAGCACCATTTGCATGCACATCTTGTGGTTTTGCAGAAAACTTCATCCGCGTCTACCAAAAGATGCATCTGCATGCTTAAAACGCGTTTTCGCACAAATGCGTGCGCGGGTGCTAAAAATAGCAGCATCGGCATGCTTAGCACGTCGTTTGGTAGAAATCCACGTGCGCGTTCTGCAAAAAGCACCATTTGCATGCACATCTTGTGGTTTTGCAGAAAACTTCATCCGCGTCTACCAAAAGATGCATGTGGATGCTTAAAACGCGTTTTCGCACAAATCCGTGCGCGGGTGCTAAAAAGAGCAGCATCGGCAAGCTTAGCACGTCGTTTGGTACAAATCCACGTGCGCGTTCTGCAAAAAAAGCACCATTTGCATGCACATCTTGTGGTTTTGCAGAAAACTTCATCCGCGTCTACCAAAAGATGCATGTGCATGCTTAAAACGCGTTTTCGCACAAATGCCTGCGCGGGTGCTAAAAAGAGCAGCATCGGCATGCTTAGCACGTCGTTTGGTAGAAATCCACGTGCGCGTTCTGCAAAAAGCAACATTTGCATGCACATCTTGTGGTTTTGCAGAAAACTTCATCCGCGTCTACCAAAAGATGCATGTGCATGCTTAAAACGCGTTTTCGCACAAATGCGTGCGCGGGTGCTAAAAAGAGCAGCATCGGCATGCTTAGCACGTCGTTTGGTAGAAATCCACGTGCGCGTTCTGCCAAAAGCACCATTTGCATGCACATCTTGTGGTTTTGCAGAAAACTTCATCCGCGTCTACCAAAAGATGCATGTGCATGCTTAAAACGCGTTTTCGCACAAATCCGTGCGCGGGTGCTAAAAAGAGCAGCATCGGCATGCTTAGCACGTCGTTTGGTAGAAATCCACGTGCGCGTTCTGCAAAAAGCACCATTTGCATGCACATCTTGTGGTTTTGCAGAAAACTTCATCCGCGTCTACCAAAACATGCATGTGCATGCTTAAAACGCGTTTTCGCACAAATGCGTGCGCGGGTGCTAAATAGAGCAGCATCGGCATGCTTAGCACGTCGTTTGGTAGAAATCCACGAGCGCGTTCTGCAAAAAGCACCATTTGCATGCACATCTTGTGGTTTTGCAGAAAACTTCATCCGCGTCTACCAAAAGATGCATGTGCATGCTTAAAACGCGTTTTCGCACAAATGCGTGCGCGGGTGCTAAAAAGAGCAGCATCGGCATGCTTAGCACGTCGTTTGGTAGAAATCCACGTGCGCGTTATGCCAAAAGCACCATTTGCATGCACATCTTGTGGTTTTGCAGAAAACTTCATCCGCGTCTACCAAAAGATGCATGTGCATGCTTAAAACGCGTTTTCGCACAAATCCGTGCGCGGGTGCTAAAAAGAGCAGCATCGGCATGCTTAGCACGTCGTTTGGTAGAAATCCACGTGCGCGTTCTGCAAAAAGCACCATTTGCATGCACATCTTGTGGTTTTGCAGAAAACTTCATCCGCGTCTACCAAAAGATGCATGTGCATGCTTAAAACGCGTTTTCGCACAAATGCGTGCGCGGGTGCTAAAAAGAGCAGCATCGGCATGCTTAGCACGTCGTTTGGTAGAAATCCACGAGCGCGCTCTGCAAAAAGCACCATTTGCATGCACATCTTGTGGTTTTGCAGAAAACTTCATCCGCGTCTACCAAAAGATGCATGTGCATGCGTAAAACGCGTTTTCGCACAAATGCGTGCGCGGGTGCTAAAAAGAGCAGCATCGGCATGCTTAGCACGTCGTTTGGTAGAAATCCACGTGCGCGTTCTGCAAAAAGCACCATTTGCATGCACATCTTGTGGTTTTGCAGGAAACTTCATCCGCGTCTACCAAAAGATGCATGTGCATGCTTAAAACGCGTTTTCGCACAAATGCGTGCGCGGGTGCTAAAAAGAGCAGCATCGGCATGCTTAGCACGTCGTTTGGTAGAAATCCACGAGCGCGTTCTGCAAAAAGCACCATTTGCATGCACATCTTGTGGTTTTGCAGAAAACTTCATCCGCGTCTACCAAAAGATGCATGTGCATGCTTAAAACGCGTTTTCGCACAAATCCTTGCGCGGGTGCTAAAAAGAGCAGCATCGGCAAGCTTAGCACGTCGTTTGGTAGAAATCCACGTGCGCGTTCTGCAAAAAGCACCATTTGCATGCACATCTTGTGGTTTTGCAGAAAACTTCATCCGCGTCTACCAAAAGATGCATGTGCATGCTTAAAACGCGTTTTCGCACAAATGCGTGCGCGGGTGCTAAAAAGAGCAGCATCGGCATGCTTAGCACATCGTTTGGTAGAAATCCACGTGCGCGTTCTGCAAAAAGCACCATTTGCATGCACATCTTGTGGTTTTGCAGAAAACTTCATCGGCGTCTACCAAAAGATGCATGTGCATGCTTAAAACGCGTTTTCGCACAAATGCGTGCGCGGGTGCTAAAAAGAGCAGCATCGGCATGCTTAGCACGTCGTTTGGTAGAAATCCACGTGCGCGTTCTGCCAAAAGCACCATTTGCATGCACATCTTGTGGTTTTGCAGAAAACTTCATCCGCGTCTACCAAAAGATGCATGTGCATGCTTAAAACGCGTTTTCGCACAAATGCGTGCGCGGGTGCTATAAAGAGCAGCATCGGCATGCTTAGCACGTCGTTTGGTAGAAATCCACGTGCGCGTTCTGCAAAAAGCACCATTTGCATGCACATCTTGTGGTTTTGCAGAAAACTTCATCCGCGTCTACCAAAAGATGCATGTGCATGCTTAAAACGCGTTTTCGCACAAATGCGTGCGCGGGTGCTAAAAAGAGCAGCATCGGCATGCTTAGCACGTCGTTTGGTAGAAATCCACGAGCGCGTTCTGCAAAAAGCACCATTTGCATGCACATCTTGTGGTTTTGCAGAAAACTTCATCCGCGTCTACCAAAAGATGCATGTGCATGCTTAAAACGCGTTTTCGCACAAATGCGTGCGCGGGTGCTAAAAAGAGCAGCATCGGCATGCTTAGCACGTCGTTTGGTAGAAATCCACGTGCGCGTTCTGCCAAAAGCACCATTTGCATGCACATCTTGTGGTTTTGCAGAAAACTTCATCCGCGTCTACCAAAAGATGCATCTGCATGCTTAAAACGCGTTTTCGCACAAATGCGTGCGCGGGTGCTAAAAATAGCAGCATCGGCATGCTTAGCACGTCGTTTGGTAGAAATCCACGTGCGCGTTCTGCAAAAAGCACCATTTGCATGCACATCTTGTGGTTTTGCAGAAAACTTCATCCGCGTCTACCAAAAGATGCATGTGGATGCTTAAAACGTGTTTTCGCACAAATCCGTGCGCGGGTGCTAAAAAGAGCAGCATCGGCAAGCTTAGCACGTCGTTTGGTACAAATCCACGTGCGCGTTCTGCAAAAAAAGCACCATTTGCATGCACATCTTGTGGTTTTGCAGAAAACTTCATCCGCGTCTACCAAAAGATGCATGTGCATGCTTAAAACGCGTTTTCGCACAAATGCCTGCGCGGGTGCTAAAAAGAGCAGCATCGGCATGCTTAGCACGTCGTTTGGTAGAAATCCACGTGCGCGTTCTGCAAAAAGCACCATTTGCATGCACATCTTGTGGTTTTGCAGAAAACTTCATCCGCGTCTACCAAAAGATGCATGTGCATGCTTAAAACGCGTTTTCGCACAAATGCGTGCGCGGGTGCTAAAAAGAGCAGCATCGGCATGCTTAGCACGTCGTTTGGTAGAAATCCATGTGCGCGTTCTGCCAAAAGCACCATTTGCATGCACATCTTGTGGTTTTGCAGAAAACTTCATCCGCGTCTACCAAAAGATGCATGTGCATGCTTAAAACGCGTTTTCGCACAAATCCGTGCGCGGGTGCTAAAAAGAGCAGCATCGGCATGCTTAGCACGTCGTTTGGTAGAAATCCACGTGCGCGTTCTGCAAAAAGCACCATTTGCATGCACATCTTGTGGTTTTGCAGAAAACTTCATCCGCGTCTACCAAAACATGCATGTGCATGCTTAAAACGCGTTTTCGCACAAATGCGTGCGCGGGTGCTAAATAGAGCAGCATCGGCATGCTTAGCACGTCGTTTGGTAGAAATCCACGAGCGCTTTCTGCAAAAAGCACCATTTGCATGCACATCTTGTGGTTTTGCAGAAAACTTCATCCGCGTCTACCAAAAGATGCATGTGCATGCTTAAAACGCGTTTTCGCACAAATGCGTGCGCGGGTGCTAAAAAGAGCAGCATCGGCATGCTTAGCACGTCGTTTGGTAGAAATCCACGTGCGCGTTATGCCAAAAGCACCATTTGCATGCACATCTTGTGGTTTTGCAGAAAACTTCATCCGCGTCTACCAAAAGATGCATGTGCATGCTTAAAACGCGTTTTCGCACAAATCCGTGCGCGGGTGCTAAAAAGAGCAGCATCGGCATGCTTAGCACGTCGTTTGGTAGAAATCCACGTGCGCGTTCTGCAAAAAGCACCATTTGCATGCACATCTTGTGGTTTTGCAGAAAACTTCATCCGCGTCTACCAAAAGATGCATGTGCATGCTTAAAACGCGTTTTCGCACAAATGCGTGCGCGGGTGCTAAAAAGAGCAGCATCGGCATGCTTAGCACGTCGTTTGGTAGAAATCCACGAGCGCGCTCTGCAAAAAGCACCATTTGCATGCACATCTTGTGGTTTTGCAGAAAACTTCATCCGCGTCTACCAAAAGATGCATGTGCATGCGTAAAACGCGTTTTCGCACAAATGCGTGCGCGGGTGCTAAAAAGAGCAGCATCGGCATGCTTAGCACGTCGTTTGGTAGAAATCCACGTGCGCGTTCTGCAAAAAGCACCATTTGCATGCACATCTTGTGGTTTTGCAGGAAACTTCATCCGCGTCTACCAAAAGATGCATGTGCATGCTTAAAACGCGTTTTCGCACAAATGCGTGCGCGGGTGCTAAAAAGAGCAGCATCGGCATGCTTAGCACGTCGTTTGGTAGAAATCCACGAGCGCGTTCTGCAAAAAGCACCATTTGCATGCACATCTTGTGGTTTTGCAGAAAACTTCATCCGCGTCTACCAAAAGATGCATGTGCATGCTTAAAACGCGTTTTCGCACAAATCCTTGCGCGGGTGCTAAAAAGAGCAGCATCGGCAAGCTTAGCACGTCGTTTGGTAGAAATCCACGTGCGCGTTCTGCAAAAAGCACCATTTGCATGCACATCTTGTGGTTTTGCAGAAAACTTCATCCGCGTCTACCAAAAGATGCATGTGCAAGCTTAAAACGCGTTTTCGCACAAATGCGTGCGCGGGTGCTAAAAAGAGCAGCATCGGCATGCTTAGCACATCGTTTGGTAGAAATCCACGTGCGCGTTCTGCAAAAAGCACCATTTGCATGCACATCTTGTGGTTTTGCAGAAAACTTCATCGGCGTCTACCAAAAGATGCATGTGCATGCTTAAAACGCGTTTTCGCACAAATGCGTGCGCGGGTGCTAAAAAGAGCAGCATCGGCATGCTTAGCACGTCGTTTGGTAGAAATCCACGTGCGCGTTCTGCCAAAAGCACCATTTGCATGCACATCTTGTGGTTTTGCAGAAAACTTCATCCGCGTCTACCAAAAGATGCATCTGCATGCTTAAAACGCGTTTTCGCACAAATGCGTGCGCGGGTGCTAAAAAGAGCAGCATCGGCATGCTTAGCACGTCGTTTGGTAGAAATCCACGTGCGCGTTCTGCCAAAAGCACCATTTGCATGCACATCTTTTGGTTTTGCAGAAAACTTCATCCGCGTCTACCAAAAGATGCATGTGCATGCTTAAAACGCGTTTTCGCACAAATCCGTGCGCGGGTGCTAAAAACAGCAGCATCGGCATGCTTAGCACGTCGTTTGGTAGAAATCCACGAGCGCGTTCTGCAAAAAGCACCATTTGCATGCACATCTTGTGGTTTTGCAGAAAACTTCATCCGCGTCTACCAAAAGATGCATGTGCATGCTTAAAACGCGTTTTCGCACAAATGCGTGCGCGGGTGCTAAAAAGAGCAGCATCGGCATGCTTAGCACGTCCTTTGGGAGAAATCCACGTGCGCGTTCTGCCAAAAGCACCATTTGCATGCACATCTTGTGGTTTTGCAGAAAACTTCATCCGCGTCTACCAAAAGATGCATGTGCATGCTTAAAACGCGTTTTCGCACAAATGCGTGCGCGGGTGCTAAAAAGAGCAGCATCGGCATGCTTAGCACGTCGTTTGGTAGAAATCCACGAGCGCGTTCTGCAAAAAGCACCATTTGCATGCACATCTTGTGGTTTTGCAGAAAACTTCATCCGCGTCTACCAAAAGATGCATGTGCATGCTTAAAACGCGTTTTCGCACAAATGCGTGCGCGGGTGCTAAAAAGAGCAGCATCGGCATGCTTAGCACGTCGTTTGGTAGAAATCCACGTGCGCGTTCTGCCAAAAGCACCATTTGCATGCACATCTTGTGGTTTTGCAGAAAACTTCATCCGCGTCTACCAAAAGATGCATGTGCATGCTTAAAACGCGTTTTCGCACAAATCCGTGCGCGGGTGCTAAAAAGAGCAGCATCGGCATGCTTAGCACGTCGTTTGGTAGAAATCCACGTGCGCGTTCTGCCAAAAGCACCATTTGCATGCACATCTTGTGGTTTTGCAGAAAACTTCATCCGCGTCTACCAAAAGATGCATGTGCATGCTTAAAACGCGTTTTCGCACAAATCCGTGCGCGGGTGCTAAAAAGAGCAGCATCGGCATGCTTAGCACGTCGTTTGGTAGAAATCCACGTGCGCGTTCTGCAAAAAGCACCATTTGCATGCACATCTTGTGGTTTTGCAGAAAACTTCATCCGCGTCTACCAAAACATGCATGTGCATGCTTAAAACGCGTTTTCGCACAAATGCGTGCGCGGGTGCTAAAAAGAGCAGCATCGGCATGCTTAGCACGTCGTTTGGTAGAAATCCACGAGCGCGTTCTGCAAAAAGCACCATTTGCATGCACATCTTGTGGTTTTGCAGAAAACTTCATCCGCGTCTACCAAAAGATGCATGTGCATGCTTAAAACGCGTTTTCGCACAAATGCGTGCGCGGGTGCTAAAAAGAGCAGCATCGGCATGCTTAGCACGTCGTTTGGTAGAAATCCACGTGCGCGTTCTGCCAAAAGCACCATTTGCATGCACATCTTGTGGTTTTGCAGAAAACTTCATCCGCGTCTACCAAAAGATGCAAGTGCATGCTTAAAACGCGTTTTCGCACAAATCCGTGCGCGGGTGCTAAAAAGAGCAGCATCGGCATGCTTAGCACGTCGTTTGGTAGAAATCCACGTGCGCGTTCTGCAAAAAGCACCATTTGCATGCACATCTTGTGGTTTTGCAGAAAACTTCATCCGCGTCTACCAAAAGATGCATGTGCATGCTTAAAACGCGTTTTCGCACAAATGCGTGCGCGGGTGCTAAAAAGAGCAGCATCGGCATGCTTAGCACGTCGTTTGGTAGAAATCCACGAGCGCGTTCTGCAAAAAGCACCATTTGCATGCACATCTTGTGGTTTTGCAGAAAACTTCATCCGCGTCTACCAAAAGATGCATGTGCATGCTTAAAACGCGTTTTCGCACAAATGCGTGCGCGGGTGCTAAAAAGAGCAGCATCGGCATGCTTAGCACGTCGTTTGGTAGAAATCCACGTGCGCGTTCTGCAAAAAGCACCATTTGCATGCACATCTTGTGGTTTTGCAGAAAACTTCATCCGCGTCTACCAAAAGATGCATGTGCATGCTTAAAACGCGTTTTCGCACAAATCCGTGCGCGGGTGCTAATAAGAGCAGCATCGGCATGCTTAGCACGTCGTTTGGTAGAAATCCACGTGCGCGTTCTCCAAAAAGCACCATTTGCATGCACATCTTGTGGTTTTGCAGGAAACTTCATCCGCGTCTACCAAAAGATGCATGTGCATGCTTAAAACGCGTTTTCGCACAAATGCGTGCGCGGTGCTAAAAAGAGCAGCATCGGCATGCTTAGCACGTCGTTTGGTAGAAATCCACGAGCGCGTTCTGCAAAAAGCACCATTTGCATGCACATCTTGTGGTTTTGCAGAAAACTTCATCCGCGTCTACCAAAAGATGCATGTGCATGCTTAAAACGCGTTTTCGCACAAATCCGTGCGCGGGTGCTAAAAAGAGCAGCATCGGCAAGCTTAGCACGTCGTTTGGTAGAAATCCACGTGCGCGTTCTGCAAAAAGCACCATTTGCATGCACATCTTGTGGTTTTGCAGAAAACTTCATCCGCGTCTACCAAAAGATGCATGTGCATGCTTAAAACGCGTTTTCGCACAAATGCGTGCGCGGTGCTAAAAAGAGCAGCATCGGCATGCTTAGCACGTCGTTTGGTAGAAATCCACGAGCGCGTTCTGCAAAAAGCACCATTTGCATGCACATCTTGTGGTTTTGCAGAAAACTTCATCCGCGTCTACCAAAAGATGCATGTGCATGCTTAAAACGCGTTTTCGCACAAATGCGTGCGCGGGTGCTAAAATGAGCAGCATCGGCATGCTTAGCACGTCGTTTGGTAGAAATCCACGTGCGCGTTCTGCAAAAAGCACCATTTGCATGCACATCTTGTGGTTTTGCAGAAAACTTCATCCGCGTCTACCAAAAGATGCATGTGCATGCTTAAAACGCGTTTTCGCACAAATGCGTGCGCGGGTGCTAAAAAGAGCAGCATCGGCATGCTTAGCACGTCGTTTGGTAGAAATCCACGTGCGCGTTCTGCCAAAAGCACCATTTGCATGCACATCTTGTGGTTTTGCAGAAAACTTCATCCGCGTCTACCAAAAGATGCATGTGCATGCTTAAAACGCGTTTTCGCACAAATCCGTGCGCGGGTGCTAAAAACAGCAGCATCGGCATGCTTAGCACGTCGTTTGGTAGAAATCCACGAGCGCGTTCTGCAAAAAGCACCATTTGCATGCACATCTTGTGGTTTTGCAGAAAACTTCATCCGCGTCTACCAAAAGATGCATGTGCATGCTTAAAACGCGTTTTCGCACAAATCCGTGCGCGGGTGCTAAAAAGAGCAGCATCGGCATGCTTAGCACGTCGTTTGGTAGAAATCCACGTGCGCGTTCTGCAAAAAGCACCATTTGCATGCACATCTTGTGGTTTTGCAGGAAACTTCATCCGCGTCTACCAAAAGATGCATGTGCATGCTTAAAACGCGTTTTCGCACAAATGCGTGCGCGGGTGCTAAAAAGAGCAGCATCGGCATGCTTAGCACGTCGTTTGGTAGAAATCCACGAGCGCGTTCTGCAAAAAGCACCATTTGCATGCACATCTTGTGGTTTTGCAGAAAACTTCATCCGCGTCTACCAAAAGATGCATGTGCATGCTTAAAACGCGTTTTCGCACAAATCCGTGCGCGGGTGCTAAAAAGAGCAGCATCGGCAAGCTTAGCACGTCGTTTGGTAGAAATCCACGTGCGCGTTCTGCAAAAAGCACCATTTGCATGCACATCTTGTGGTTTTGCAGAAAACTTCATCCGCGTCTACCAAAAGATGCATGTGCATGCTTAAAACGCGTTTTCGCACAAATGCGTGCGCGGGTGCTAAAAAGAGCAGCATCGGCATGCTTAGCACGTCGTTTGGTAGAAATCCACGTGCGCGTTCTGCAAAAAGCACCATTTGCATGCACATCTTGTGGTTTTGCAGAAAACTTCATCCGCGTCTACCAAAAGATGCATGTGCATGCTTAAAACGCGTTTTCGCACAAATGCGTGCGCGGGTGCTAAAAAGAGCAGCATCGGCATGCTTAGCACGTCGTTTGGTAGAAATCCACGTGCGCGTTCTGCCAAAAGCACCATTTGCATGCACATGTTGTGGTTTTGCAGAAAACTTCATCCGCGTCTACCAAAAGATGCATGTGCATGCTTAAAACGCGTTTTCGCACAAATCCGTGCGCGGGTGCTAAAAACAGCAGCATCGGCATGCTTAGCACGTCGTTTGGTAGAAATCCACCAGCGCGTTCTGCAAAAAGCACCATTTGCATGCACATCTTGTGGTTTTGCAGAAAACTTCATCCGCGTCTACCAAAAGATGCATGTGCATGCTTAAAACGCGTTTTCGCACAAATGCGTGCGCGGGTGCTAAAAAGAGCAGCATCGGCATGCTTAGCACGTCCTTTGGTAGAAATCCACGTGCGCGTTCTGCCAAAAGCACCATTTGCATGCACATCTTGTGGTTTTGCAGAAAACTTCATCCGCGTCTACCAAAAGATGCATGTGCATGCTTAAAACGCGTTTTCGCACAAATCCGTGCGCGGGTGCTAAAAAGAGCAGCATCGGCATGCTTAGCACGTCGTTTGGTAGAAATCCACGTGCGCGTTCTGCAAAAAGCACCATTTGCATGCACATCTTGTGGTTTTGCAGAAAACTTCATCCGCGTCTACCAAAAGATGCATGTGCATGCTTAAAACGCGTTTTCGCACAAATGCGTGCGCGGGTGCTAAAAAGAGCAGCATCGGCATGCTTAGCACGTCGTTTGGTAGAAATCCACGAGCGCGTTCTGCAAAAAGCACCATTTGCATGCACATCTTGTGGTTTTGCAGAAAACTTCATCCGCGTCTACGAAAAGATGCATGTGCATGCTTAAAACGCGTTTTCGCACAAATGCGTGCGCGGGTGCTAAAAAGAGCAGCATCGGCATGCTTAGCACGTCGTTTGGTAGAAATCCACGTGCGCGTTCTGCCAAAAGCACCATTTGCATGCACATCTTGTGGTTTTGCAGAAAACTTCATCCGCGTCTACCAAAAGATGCATGTGCATGCTTAAAACGCGTTTTCGCACAAATCCGTGCGCGGGTGCTAAAAAGAGCAGCATCGGCATGCTTAGCACGTCGTTTGGTAGAAATCCACGTGCGCGTTCTGCAAAAAGCACCATTTGCATGCACATCTTGTGGTTTTGCAGAAAACTTCATCCGCGTCTACCAAAAGATGCATGTGCATGCTTAAAACGCGTTTTCGCACAAATGCGTGCGCGGGTGCTAAAAAGAGCAGCATCGGCATGCTTAGCACGTCGTTTGGTAGAAATCCACGTGCGCGTTCTGCAAAAAGCACCATTTGCATGCACATCTTGTGGTTTTGCAGAAAACTTCATCCGCGTCTACCAAAAGATGCATGTGCATGCTTAAAACGCGTTTTCGCACAAATGCGTGCGCGGGTGCTAAAAAGAGCAGCATCGGCATGCTTAGCACGTCGTTTGGTAGAAATCCACGTGCGCGTTCTGCAAAAAGCACCATTTGCATGCACATCTTGTGGTTTTGCAGAAAACTTCATCCGCGTCTACCAAAAGATGCATGTGCATGCTTAAAACGCGTTTTCGCACAAATGCGTGCGCGGGTGCTAAAAAGAGCAGCATCGGCATGCTTAGCACGTCGTTTGGTAGAAATCCACGTGCGCGTTCTGCCAAAAGCACCATTTGCATGTACATCTTGTGGTTTTGCAGAAAACTTCATCCGCGTCTACCAAAAGATGCATGTGCATGCTTAAAACGCGTTTTCGCACAAATCCGTGCGCGGGTGCTAAAAAGAGCAGCATCGGCATGCTTAGCACGTCGTTTGGTAGAAATCCACGTGCGCGTTCTGCAAAAAGCACCATTTGCATGCACATCTTGTGGTTTTGCAGAAAACTTCATCCGCGTCTACCAAAAGATGCATGTGCATGCTTAAAACGCGTTTTCGCACAAATGCGTGCGCGGGTGCTAAAAAGAGCAGCATCGGCATGCTTAGCACGTCGTTTGGTAGAAATCCACGAGCGCGTTCTGCAAAAAGCACCATTTGCATGCACATCTTGTGGTTTTGCAGAAAACTTCATCCGCGTCTACCAAAAGATGCATGTGCATGCTTAAACGCGTTTTCGCACAAATGCGTGCGCGGGTGCTAAAAAGAGCAGCATCGGCATGCTTAGCACGTCGTTTGGTAGAAATCCACGTGCGCATTCTGCCAAAAGCACCATTTGCATGCACATCTTGTGGTTTTGCAGAAAACTTCATCTGCGTCTACCAAAAGATGCATCTGCATGCTTAAAACGCGTTTTCGCACAAATGCGTGCGCGGGTGCTAAAAATAGCAGCATCGGCATGCTTAGCACGTCGTTTGGTAGAAATCCACGTGCGCGTTCTGCAAAAAGCACCATTTGCATGCACATCTTGTGGTTTTGCAGAAAACTTCATCCGCGTCTACCAAAAGATGCATGTGGATGCTTAAAACGCGTTTTCGCACAAATCCGTGCGCGGGTGCTAAAAAGAGCAGCATCGGCAAGCTTAGCACGTCGTTTGGTACAAATCCACGTGCGCGTTCTGCAAAAAAAGCACCATTTGCATGCACATCTTGTGGTTTTGCAGAAAACTTCATCCGCGTCTACCAAAAGATGCATGTGCATGCTTAAAACGCGTTTTCGCACAAATGCCTGCGCGGGTGCTAAAAAGAGCAGCATCGGCATGCTTAGCACGTCGTTTGGTAGAAATCCACGTGCGCGTTCTGCAAAAAGCACCATTTGCATGCACATCTTGTGGTTTTGCAGAAAACTTCATCCGCGTCTACCAAAAGATGCATGTGCATGCTTAAAACGCATTTTCGCACAAATGCGTGCGCGGGTGCTAAAAAGAGCAGCATCGGCATGCTTAGCACGTCGTTTGGTAGAAATCCACGTACGCGTTCTGCCAAAAGCACCATTTGCATGCACATCTTGTGGTTTTGCAGAAAACTTCATCCGCGTCTACCAAAAGATGCATGTGCATGCTTAAAACGCGTTTTCGCACAAATCCATGCGCGGGTGCTAAAAAGAGCAGCATCGGCATGCTTAGCACGTCGTTTGGTAGAAATCCACGTGCGCGTTCTGCAAAAAGCACCATTTGCATGCACATCTTGTGGTTTTGCAGAAAACTTCATCCGCGTCTACCAAAACATGCATGTGCATGCTTAAAACGCGTTTTCGCACAAATGCGTGCGCGGGTGCTAAATAGAGCAGCATCGGCATGCTTAGCACGTCGTTTGGTAGAAATCCACGAGCGCGTTCTGCAAAAAGCACCATTTGCAAGCACATCTTGTGGTTTTGCAGAAAACTTCATCCGCGTCTACCAAAAGATGCATGTGCATGCTTAAAACGCGTTTTCGCACAAATGCGTGCGCGGGTGCTAAAAAGAGCAGCATCGGCATGCTTAGCACGTCGTTTGGTAGAAATCCACGTGCGCGTTCTGCCAAAAGCACCATTTGCATGCACATCTTGTGGTTTTGCAGAAAACTTCATCCGCGTCTACCAAAAGATGCATGTGCATGCTTAAAACGCGTTTTCGCACAAATCCGTGCGCGGGTGCTAAAAAGAGCAGCATCGGCATGCTTAGCACGTCGTTTGGTAGAAATCCACGTGCGCGTTCTGCAAAAAGCACCATTTGCATGCACATCTTGTGGTTTTGCAGAAAACTTCATCCGCGTCTACCAAAAGATGCATGTGCATGCTTAAAACGCGTTTTCGCACAAATGCGTGCGCGGGTGCTAAAAAGAGCAGCATCGGCATGCTTAGCACGTCGTTTGGTAGAAATCCACGAGCGCGCTCTGCAAAAAGCACCATTTGCATGCACATCTTGTGGTTTTGCAGAAAACTTCATCCGCGTCTACCAAAAGATGCATGTGCATGCGTAAAACGCGTTTTCGCACAAATGCGTGCGCGGGTGCTAAAAAGAGCAGCATCGGCATGCTTAGCACGTCGTTTGGTAGAAATCCACGTGCGCGTTCTGCAACAAGCACCATTTGCATGCACATCTTGTGGTTTTGCAGGAAACTTCTTCCGCGTCTACCAAAAGATGCATGTGCATGCTTAAAACGCGTTTTCGCACAAATGCGTGCGCGGGTGCTAAAAAGAGCAGCATCGGCATGCTTAGCACGTCGTTTGGTAGAAATCCACGAGCGCGTTCTGCAAAAAGCACCATTTGCATGCACATCTTGTGGTTTTGCAGAAAACTTCATCCGCGTCTACCAAAAGATGCATGTGCATGCTTAAAACGCGTTTTCGCACAAATCCTTGCGCGGGTGCTAAAAAGAGCAGCATCGGCAAGCTTAGCACGTCGTTTGGTAGAAATCCACGTGCGCGTTCTGCAAAAAGCACCATTTGCATGCACATCTTGTGGTTTTGCAGAAAACTTCATCCGCGTCTACCAAAAGATGCATGTGCATGCTTAAAACGCGTTTTCGCACAAATGCGTGCGCGGGTGCTAAAAAGAGCAGCATCGGCATGCTTAGCACATCGTTTGGTAGAAATCCACGTGCGCGTTCTGCAAAAAGCACCATTTGCATGCACATCTTGTGGTTTTGCAGAAAACTTCATCGGCGTCTACCAAAAGATGCATGTGCATGCTTAAAACGCGTTTTCGCACAAATGCGTGCGCGGGTGCTAAAAAGAGCAGCATCGGCATGCTTAGCACGTCGTTTGGTAGAAATCCACGTGCGCGTTCTGCCAAAAGCACCATTTGCATGCACATCTTGTGGTTTTGCAGAAAACTTCATCCGCGTCTACCAAAAGATGCATGTGCATGCTTAAAACGCGTTTTCGCACAAATCCGTGCGCGGGTGCTAAAAACAGCAGCATCGGCATGCTTAGCACGTCGTTTGGTAGAAATCCACGAGCGCGTTCTGCAAAAAGCACCATTTGCATGCACATCTTGTGGTTTTGCAGAAAACTTCATCCGCGTCTACGAAAAGATGCATGTGCATGCTTAAAACGCGTTTTCGCACAAATGCGTGCGCGGGTGCTAAAAAGAGCAGCATCGGCATGCTTAGCACGTCCTTTGGTAGAAATCCACGTGCGCGTTCTGCCAAAAGCACCATTTGCATGCACATCTTGTGGTTTTGCAGAAAACTTCATCCGCGTCTACCAAAAGATGCATGTGCATGCTTAAAACGCGTTTTCGCACAAATCCGTGCGCGGGTGCTAAAAAGAGCAGCATCGGCATGCTTAGCACGTCGTTTGGTAGAAATCCACGTGCGCGTTCTGCAAAAAGCACCATTTGCATGCACATCTTGTGGTTTTGCAGAAAACTTCATCCGCGTCTACCAAAAGATGCATGTGCATGCTTAAAACGCGTTTTCGCACAAATGCGTGCGCGGGTGCTAAAAAGAGCAGCATCGGCATGCTTAGCACGTCGTTTGGTAGAAATCCACGAGCGCGTTCTGCAAAAAGCACCATTTGCATGCACATCTTGTGGTTTTGCAGAAAACTTCATCCGCGTCTACCAAAAGATGCATGTGCATGCTTAAAACGCGTTTTCGCACAAATGCGTGCGCGGGTGCTAAAAAGAGCAGCATCGGCATGCTTAGCACGTCGTTTGGTAGAAATCCACGTGCGCGTTCTGCCAAAAGCACCATTTGCATGCACATCTTGTGGTTTTGCAGAAAACTTCATCCGCGTCTACCAAAAGATGCATGTGCATGCTTAAAACGCGTTTTCGCACAAATCCGTGCGCGGGTGCTAAAAAGAGCAGCATCGGCATGCTTAGCACGTCGTTTGGTAGAAATCCACGTGCGCGTTCTGAAAAAAGCACCATTTGCATGCACATCTTGTGGTTTTGCAGAAAACTTCATCCGCGTCTACCAAAAGATGCATCTGCATGCTTAAAACGCGTTTTCGCACAAATCCGTGCGCGGGTGCTAAAAAGAGCAGCATCGGCATGCTTAGCACGTCGTTTGGTAGAAATCCACGTGCGCGTTCTGCAAAAAGCACCATTTGCATGCACATCTTGTGGTTTTCCAGAAAACTTCATCCGCGTCTACCAAAAGATGCATGTGCATGCTTAAAACGCGTTTTCGCACAAATGCGTGCGCGGGTGCTAAAAAGAGCAGCATCGGCATGCTTAGCATGTCGTTTGGTAGAAATCCACGTGCGCGTTCTGCAAAAAGCACCATTTGCATGCACATCTTGTGGTTTTGCAGAAAACTTCATCCGCGTCTACCAAAAGATGCATGTGCATGCTTAAAACGCGTTTTCGCACAAATGCGTGCGCGGGTGCTAAAAAGAGCAGCATCGGCATGCTTAGCACGTCGTTTGGTAGAAATCCACGTGCGCGTTCTGCCAAAAGCACCATTTGCATGCACATCTTGTGGTTTTGCAGAAAACTTCATCCGCGTCTACCAAAAGATGCATGTGCATGCTTAAAACGCGTTTTCGCACAAATCCGTGCGCGGGTGCTAAAAAGAGCAGCATCGGCATGCTTAGCACGTCGTTTGGTAGAAATCCACGTGCGCGTTCTGCAAAAAGCACCATTTGCATGCACATCTTGTGGTTTTGCAGAAAACTTCATCCGCGTCTACCAGACGCATGTGCATGCTTAAAACGCGTTTTCGCACAAATGCGTGCGCGGGTGCTAAAAAGAGCAGCATCGGCATGCTTAGCACGTCGTTTGGTAGAAATCCACGAGCGCGTTCTGCAAAAAGCACCATTTGCATGCACATCTTGTGGTTTTGCAGAAAACTTCATCCGCGTCTACCAAAAGATGCATGTGCATGCTTAAAACGCGTTTTCGCACAAATGCGTGCGCGGGTGCTAAAAAGAGCAGCATCGGCATGCTTAACACGTCGTTTGGTAGAAATCCACGTGCGCGTTCTGCCAAAAGCACCATTTGCATGCACATCTTGTGGTTTTGCAGAAAACTTCATCCGCGTCCACCAAAAGATGCATGTGCATGCGTAAAACGCGTTTTCGCACAAATGCGTGCGCGGGTGCTAAAAAGAGCAGCATCGGCATGCTTAGCACGTCGTTTGGTAGAAATCCACGTGCGCGTTCTGCAAAAAGCACCATTTGCATGCACATCTTGTGGTTTTGCAGAAAACTTCATCCGCGTCTACCAAAAGATGCTTCTACATGCTTAAAACGCGTTTTCGCACAAATCCGTGCGCGGGTGCTATAAAGAGCAGCATCGGCATGCTTAGCACGTCGTTTGGTAGAAATCCACGTGCGCGTTCTGCAAAAAGCACCATTTGCATGCACATCTTGTGGTTTTGCAGAAAACTTCATCCGCGTCTACGAAAAGATGCATGTGCATGCTTAAAACGCGTTTTCGCACAAATGCGTGCGCGGGTGCTAAAAAGAGCAGCATCGGCATGCTTAGCACGTCCTTTGGTAGAAATCCACGTGCGCGTTCTGCCAAAAGCACCATTTGCATGCACATCTTGTGGTTTTGTAGAAAACTTCATCCGCGTCTACCAAAAGATGCATGTGCATGCTTAAAACGCGTTTTCGCACAAATCCGTGCGCGGGTGCTAAAAAGAGCAGCATCGGCATGCTTAGCACGTCGTTTGGTAGAAATCCACGTGCGCGTTCTGCAAAAAGCACCATTTGCATGCACATCTTGTGGTTTTGCAGAAAACTTCATCCGCGTCTACCAAAAGATGCATGTGCATGCTTAAAACGCGTTTTTGCACAAATGCGTGCGCGGGTGCTAAAAAGAGCAGCATCGGCATGCTTAGCACGTCGTTTGGTAGAAATCCACGAGCGCGTTCTGCAAAAAGCACCATTTGCATGCACATCTTGTGGTTTTGCAGAAAACTTCATCCGCGTCTACCAAAAGATGCATGTGCATGCTTAAAACGCGTTTTCGCACAAATGCGTGCGCGGGTGCTAAAAAGAGCAGCATCGGCATGCTTAGCACGTCGTTTGGTAGAAATCCACGTGCGCGTTCTGCCAAAAGCACCATTTGCATGCACATCTTGTGGTTTTGCAGAAAACTTCATCCGCGTCTACCAAAAGATGCATGTGCATGCGTAAAACGCGTTTTCGCACAAATGCGTGCGCGGGTGCTAAAAAGAGCAGCATCGGCATGCTTAGCACGTCGTTTGGTAGAAATCCACGTGCGCGTTCTGCAAAAAGCACCATTTGCATGCACATCTTGTGGTTTTGCAGAAAACTTCATCCGCGTCTACCAAAAGATGCATCTACATGCTTAAAACGCGTTTTCGCACAAATCCGTGCGCGGGTGCTATAAAGAGCAGCATCGGCATGCTTAGCACGTCGTTTGGTAGAAATCCACGTGCGCGTTCTGCAAAAAGCACCATTTTCATGCACATCTTGTGGTTTTGCAGAAAACTTCATCCGCGTCTACCAAAAGATGCATGTGCATGCTTAAAACGCGTTTTCGCACAAATCCGTGCGCGGGTGCTAAAAAGAGCAGCATCGGCAAGCTTAGCACGTCGTTTGGTAGAAATCCACGTGCGCGTTCTGCAAAAAGCACCATTTGCATGCACATCTTGTGGTTTTGCAGAAAACTTCATCCGCGTCTACCAAAAGATGCATGTGCATGCTTAAAACGCGTTTTCGCACAAATGCGTGCGCGGGTGCTAAAAAGAGCAGCATGGGCATGCTTAGCACGTCGTTTGGTAGAAGTCCACGTGCGCGTTCTGCAAAAAGCACCATTTGCATGCACATCTTGTGGTTTTGCAGAAAACTTCATCCGCGTCTACCAAAAGATGCATGTGCATGCTTAAAACGCGTTTTCGCACAAATGCGTGCGCGGGTGCTAAAAAGAGCAGCATCGGCATGCTTAGCACGTCGTTTGGTAGAAATCCACGTGCGCGTTCTGCCAAAAGCACCATTTGCATGCACATCTTGTGGTTTTGCAGAAAACTTCATCCGCGTCTACCAAAAGATGCATGTGCATGCTTAAAACGCGTTTTCGCACAAATGCGTGCGCGGGTGCTAAAAAGAGCAGCATCGGCATGCTTAGCACGTCGTTTGGTAGAAATCCACGAGTGCGTTCTGCAAAAAGCACCATTTGCATGCACATCTTGTGGTTTTGCAGAAAACTTCATCCGCGTCTACCAAAAGATGCATGTGCATGCTTAAAACGCGTTTTCGCACAAATGCGTGCGCGGGTGCAAAAAAGAGCAGCATCGGCATGCTTAGCACGTCGTTTGGTAGAAATCCACGTGCGCGTTCTGCCAAAAGCACCATTTGCATGCACATCTTGTGGTTTTGCAGAAAACTTCATCCGCGTCTACCAAAAGATGCATGTGCATGCGTAAAACGCGTTTTCGCACAAATGCGTGCGCGGGTGCTAAAAAGAGCAGCATCGGCATGCTTAGCACGTCGTTTGGTAGAAATCCACGTGCGCGTTCTGCAAAAAGCACCATTTGCATGCACATCTTGTGGTTTTGCAGAAAACTTCATCCGCGTCTACCAAAAGATGCATGTGCATGCTTAAAACGCGTTTTCGCACAAATGCGTGCGCGGGTGCTAAAAATAGCAGCATCGGCATGCTTAGCACGTCGTTTGGTAGAAATCCACGTGCGCGTTCTGCAAAAAGCACCATTTGCATGCACATCTTGTGGTTTTGCAGAAAACTTCATCCGCGTCTACCAAAAGATGCATGTGCATGCTTAAAACGCGTTTTCGCACAAATCCGTGCGCGGGTGCTAAAAAGAGCAGCATCGGCAAGCTTAGCACGTCGTTTGGTAGAAATCCACGTGCGCGTTCTGCAAAAAGCACCATTTGCATGCACATCTTGTGGTTTTGCAGAAAACTTCATCCGCGTCTACCAAAAGATGCATGTGCATGCTTAAAACGCGTTTTCGCACAAATGCGTGCGCGGGTGCTAAAAAGAGCAGCATCGGCATGCTTAGCACGTCGTTTGGTAGAAATCCACGTGCGCGTTCTGCAAAAAGCACCATTTGCATGCACATCTTGTGGTTTTGCAGAAAACTTCATCCGCGTCTACCAAAAGATGCATGTGCATGCTTAAAACGCGTTTTCGCACAAATGCGTGTGCGGGTGCTAAAAAGAGCAGCATCGGCATGCTTAGCACGTCGTTTGGTAGAAATCCACGTGCGCGTTCTGCCAAAAGCACCATTTGCATGCACATCTTGTGGTTTTGCAGAAAACTTCATCCGCGTCTACCAAAAGATGCATGTGGATGCTTAAAACGCGTTTTCGCAAAAATCCGTGCGCGGGTGCTAAAAAGAGCAGCATCGGCATGCTTATAACGTCGTTTGGTAGAAATCCACGTGCGCGTTCTGCAAAAAGCACCATTTGCATGCACATCTTGTGGTTTTGCAGAAAACTTCATCCGCGTCTACCAAAAGATGCATGTGCATGCTTAAAACGCGTTTTCGCACAAATGCGTGCGCGGGTGCTAAAAAGAGCAGCATCGGCATGCTTAGCACGTCGTTTGGTAGAAATCCATGAGCGCGTTCTGCAAAAAGCACCATTTGCATGCACATCTTGTGGTTTTGCAGAAAACTTCATCCGCGTCTACCAAAAGATGCATGTGCATGCTTAAAACGCGTTTTCGCACAAATGCGTGCGCGGGTGCTAAAAAGAGCAGCATCGGCATGCTTAGCACGTCGTTTGGTAGAAATCCACGTGCGCGTTCTGCCAAAAGCACCATTTGCATGCACATCTTGTGGTTTTGCAGAAAACTTCATCCGCGTCTACCAAAAGATGCATGTGCATGCTTAAAACGCGTTTTCGCACAAATCCGTGCGCGTGTGCTAAAAAGAGCAGCATCGGCATGCTTAGCACGTCGTTTGGTAGAAATCCACGTGCGCGTTCTGCCAAAAGCACCATTTGCATGCACATCTTGTGGTTTTGCAGAAAACTTCATCCGCGTCTACCAAAAGATGCATGTGCATGCTTAAAACGCGTTTTCGCACAAATCCGTGCGCGGGTGCTAAAAAGAGCAGCATCGGCATGCTTAGCACGTCGTTTGGTAGAAATCCACGTGCGCGTTCTGCAAAAAGCACCATTTGCATGCACATCTTGTGGTTTTGCAGAAAACTTCATCCGCGTCTACCAAAACTTGCATGTGCATGCTTAAAACGCGTTTTCGCACAAATGCGTGCGCGGGTGCTAAATAGAGCAGCATCGGCATGCTTAGCACGTCGTTTGGTAGAAATCCACGAGCGCGTTCTGCAAAAAGCACCATTTGCATGCACATCTTGTGGTTTTGCAGAAAACTTCATCCGCGTCTACCAAAAGATGCATGTGCATGCTTAAAACGCGTTTTCGCACAAATGCGTGCGCGGGTGCTAAAAAGAGCAGCATCGGCATGCTTAGCACGTCGTTTGGTAGAAATCCACGTGCGCGTTCTGCCAAAAGCACCATTTGCATGCACATCTTGTGGTTTTGCAGAAAACTTCATCCGCGTCTACCAAAACATGCATGTGCATGCTTAAAACGCGTTTTCGCACAAATGCGTGCGCGGGTGCTAAAAAGAGCAGCATCGGCAAGCTTAGCACGTCGTTTGGTAGAAATCCACGTGCGCGTTCTGCAAAAAGCACCATTTGCATGCACATCTTGTGGTTTTGCAGAAAACTTCATCCGCGTCTACCAAAAGATGCATGTGCATGCTTAAAACGCGTTTTCGCACAAATGCGTGCGCGGGTGCTAAAAAGAGCAGCATCGGCATGCTTAGCACGTCGTTTGGTAGAAATCCACGTGCGCGTTCTGCAAAAAGCCCCATTTGCATGCACATCTTGTGGTTTTGCAGAAAACTTCATCCGCGTCTACCAAAAGATGCATGTGCATGCTTAAAACGCGTTTTCGCACAAATGCGTGCGCGGGTGCTAAAAAGAGCAGCATGGGCATGCTTAGCACGTCGTTTGGTAGAAGTCCACGTGCGCGTTCTGCAAAAAGCACCATTTGCATGCACATCTTGTGGTTTTGCAGAAAACTTCATCCGCGTCTACCAAAAGATGCATGTGCATGCTTAAAACGCGTTTTCGCACAAATGCGTGCGCGGGTGCTAAAAAGAGCAGCATCGGCATGCTTAGCACGTCGTTTGGTAGAAATCCACGTGCGCGTTCTGCAAAAAGCACCATTTGCATGCACATCTTGTGGTTTTGCAGAAAACTTCATCCGCGTCTACCAAAAGATGCATGTGCATGCTTAAAACGCGTTTTCGCACAAATGCGTGCGCGGGTGCTAAAAAGAGCAGCATGGGCATGCTTAGCACGTCGTTTGGTAGAAGTCCACGTGCGCGTTCTGCAAAAAGCACCATTTGCATGCACATCTTGTGGTTTTGCAGAAAACTTCATCCGCGTCTACCAAAAGATGCATGTGCATGCTTAAAACGCGTTTTCGCACAAATGCGTGCGCGGGTGCTAAAAATAGCAGCATCGGCATGCTTAGCACGTCGTTTGGTAGAAATCCACGTGCGCGTTCTGCAAAAAGCACCATTTGCATGCACATCTTGTGGTTTTGCAGAAAACTTCATCCGCGTCTACCAAAAGATGCATTTGCATGCTTAAAACGCGTTTTCGCACAAATGCGTGCGCGGGTGCTAAAAAGAGCAGCATCGGCATGCTTAGCACGTCGTTTGGTAGAAATCCATGAGCGCGTTCTGCAAAAAGCACCATTTGCATGCACATCTTGTGGTTTTGCAGAAAACTTCATCCGCGTCTACCAAAAGATGCATGTGCATGCTTAAAACGCGTTTTCGCACAAATGCGTGCGCGGGTGCTAAAAAGAGCAGCATCGGCATGCTTAGCACGTCGTTTGGTAGAAATCCACGTGCGCGTTCTGCCAAAAGCACCATTTGCATGCACATCTTGTGGTTTTGCAGAAAACTTCATCCGCGTCTACCAAAAGATGCATGTGCATGCTTAAAACGCGTTTTCGCACAAATCCGTGCGCGTGTGCTAAAAAGAGCAGCATCGGCATGCTTAGCACGTCGTTTGGTAGAAATCCACGTGCGCGTTCTGCCAAAAGCACCATTTGCATGCACATCTTGTGGTTTTGCAGAAAACTTCATCCGCGTCTACCAAAAGATGCATGTGCATGCTTAAAACGCGTTTTCGCACAAATCCGTGCGCGGGTGCTAAAAAGAGCAGCATCGGCATGCTTAGCACGTCGTTTGGTAGAAATCCACGTGCGCGTTCTGCAAAAAGCACCATTTGCATGCACATCTTGTGGTTTTGCAGAAAACTTCATCCGCGTCTACCAAAAGATGCATGTGCATGCTTAAAACGCGTTTTCGCACAAATGCGTGCGCGGGTGCTAAAAAGAGCAGCATGGGCATGCTTAGCACGTCGTTTGGTAGAAGTCCACGTGCGCGTTCTGCAAAAAGCACCATTTGCATGCACATCTTGTGGTTTTGCAGAAAACTTCATCCGCGTCTACCAAAAGATGCATGTGCATGCTTAAAACGCGTTTTCGCACAAATGCGTGCGCGGGTGCTAAAAATAGCAGCATCGGCATGCTTAGCACGTCGTTTGGTAGAAATCCACGTGCGCGTTCTGCAAAAAGCACCATTTGCATGCACATCTTGTGGTTTTGCAGAAAACTTCATCCGCGTCTACCAAAAGATGCATGTGCATGCTTAAAACGCGTTTTCGCACAAATCCGTGCGCGGGTGCTAAAAAGAGCAGCATCGGCAAGCTTAGCACGTCGTTTGGTAGAAATCCACGTGCGCGTTCTGCAAAAAGCACCATTTGCATGCACATCTTGTGGTTTTGCAGAAAACTTCATCCGCGTCTACCAAAAGATGCATGTGCATGCTTAAAACGCGTTTTCGCACAAATGCGTGCGCGGGTGCTAAAAAGAGCAGCATCGGCATGCTTAGCACGTCGTTTGGTAGAAATCCACGTGCGCGTTCTGCAAAAAGCACCATTTGCATGCACATCTTGTGGTTTTGCAGAAAACTTCATCCGCGTCTACCAAAAGATGCATGTGCATGCTTAAAACGCGTTTTCGCACAAATGCGTGTGCGGGTGCTAAAAAGAGCAGCATCGGCATGCTTAGCACGTCGTTTGGTAGAAATCCACGTGCGCGTTCTGCCAAAAGCACCATTTGCATGCACATCTTGTGGTTTTGCAGAAAACTTCATCCGCGTCTACCAAAAGATGCATGTGGATGCTTAAAACGCGTTTTCGCAAAAATCCGTGCGCGGGTGCTAAAAAGAGCAGCATCGGCATGCTTATAACGTCGTTTGGTAGAAATCCACGTGCGCGTTCTGCAAAAAGCACCATTTGCATGCACATCTTGCGGTTTTGCAGAAAACTTCATCCGCGTCTACCAAAAGATGCATGCTTAAAACGCGTTTTCGCACAAATGCGTGCGCGGGTGCTAAAAAGAGCAGCATCGGCATGCTTAGCACGTCGTTTGGTAGAAATCCATGAGCGCGTTCTACAAAAAGCACCATTTGCATGCACATCTTGTGGTTTTGCAGAAAACTTCATCCGCGTCTACCAAAAGATGCATGTGCATGCTTAAAACGCGTTTTCGCACAAATGCGTGCGCGGGTGCTAAAAAGAGCAGCATCGGCATGCTTAGCACGTCGTTTGGTAGAAATCCACGTGCGCGTTCTGCCAAAAGCACCATTTGCATGCACATCTTGTGGTTTTGCAGAAAACTTCATCCGCGTCTACCAAAAGATGCATGTGCATGCTTAAAACGCGTTTTCGCACAAATCCGTGCGCGTGTGCTAAAAAGAGCAGCATCGGCATGCTTAGCACGTCGTTTGGTAGAAATCCACGTGCGCGTTCTGCCAAAAGCACCATTTGCATGCACATCTTGTGGTTTTGCAGAAAACTTCATCCGCGTCTACCAAAAGATGCATGTGCATGCTTAAAACGCGTTTTCGCACAAATCCGTGCGCGGGTGCTAAAAAGAGCAGCATCGGCATGCTTAGCACGTCGTTTGGTAGAAATCCACGTGCGCGTTCTGCAAAAAGCACCATTTGCATGCACATCTTGTGGTTTTGCAGAAAACTTCATCCGCGTCTACCAAAAGATGCATGTGCATGCTTAAAACGCGTTTTCGCACAAATGCGTGTGCGGGTGCTAAAAAGAGCAGCATCGGCATGCTTAGCACGTCGTTTGGTAGAAATCCACGTGCGCGTTCTGCCAAAAGCACCATTTGCATGCACATCTTGTGGTTTTGCAGAAAACTTCATCCGCGTCTACCAAAAGATGCATGTGGATGCTTAAAACGCGTTTTCGCAAAAATCCGTGCGCGGGTGCTAAAAAGAGCAGCATCGGCATGCTTATAACGTCGTTTGGTAGAAATCCACGTGCGCGTTCTGCAAAAAGCACCATTTGCATGCACATCTTGTGGTTTTGCAGAAAACTTCATCCGCGTCTACCAAAAGATGCATGTGCATGCTTAAAACGCGTTTTCGCACAAATGCGTGCGCGGGTGCTAAAAAGAGCAGCATCGGCATGCTTAGCACGTCGTTTGGTAGAAATCCACGAGCGCGTTCTGCAAAAAGCACCATTTGCATGCACATCTTGTGGTTTTGCAGAAAACTTTATCCGCGTCTACCAAAAGATGCATGTGCATGCTTAAAACGCGTTTTCGCACAAATGCGTGCGCGGGTGCTAAAAAGAGCAGCATCGGCATGCTTAGCACGTCGTTTGGTAGAAATCCACGTGCGCGTTCTGCAAAAAGCACCATTTGCATGCACATCTTGTGGTTTTGCAGAAAACTTCATCCGCGTCTACCAAAAGATGCATGTGCATGCTTAAAACGCGTTTTCGCACAAATCCGTGCGCGGGTGCTAAAAAGAGCAGCATCGGCATGCTTAGCACGTCGTTTGGTAGAAATCCACGTGCGCGTTCTGCAAAAAGCACCATTTGCATGCACATCTTGTGGTTTTGCAGGAAACTTCATCCGCGTCTACCAAAAGATACATGTGCATGCTTAAAACGCGTTTTCGCACAAATGCGTGCGCGGGTGCTAAAAAGAGCAGCATCGGCATGCTTAGCACGTCGTTTGGTAGAAATCCACGAGCGCGTTCTGCAAAAAGCACCATTTGCATGCACATCTTGTGGTTTTGCAGAAAACTTCATCCGCGTCTACCAAAAGATGCATGTGCATGCTTAAAACGCGTTTTCGCACAAATCCGTGCGCGGGTGCTAAAAAGAGCAGCATCGGCAAGCTTAGCACGTCGTTTGGTAGAAATCCACGTGCGCGTTCTGCAAAAAGCACCATTTGCATGCACATCTTGTGGTTTTGCAGAAAACTTCATCCGCGTCTACCAAAAGATGCATGTGCATGCTTAAAACGCGTTTTCGCACAAATCCGTGCGCGGGTGCTAAAAAGAGCAGCATCGGCATGCTTAGCACGTCGTTTGGTAGAAATCCACGTGCGCGTTCTGCAAAAAGCACCATTTGCATGCACATCTTGTGGTTTTGCAGAAAACTTCATCCGCGTCTACCAAAAGATGCATGTGCATGCTTAAAACGCGTTTTCGCACAAATGCGTGCGCGGGTGCTAAAAAGAGCAGCATCGGCATGCTTAGCACGTCGTTTGGTAGAAATCCACGTGCGCGTTCTGCCAAAAGCACCATTTGCATGCACATCTTGTGGTTTTGCAGAAAACTTCATCCGCGTCTACCAAAAGATGCATGTGCATGCTTAAAACGCGTTTTCGCACAAATGCGTGCGCGGGTGCTAAAAAGAGCAGCATCGGCATGCTTAGCACGTCGTTTGGTAGAAATCCACGTGCGCGTTCTTCCAAAAGCACCATTTGCATGCACATCTTGTGGTTTTGCAGAAAACTTCATCCGCGCCTACCAAAAGATGCATGTGCATGCTTAAAACGCGTTTTCGCACAAATCCGTGCGCGGGTGCTAAAAAGAGCAGCATCGGCATGCTTAGCACGTCGTTTGGTAGAAATCCACGTGCGCGTTCTGCAAAAAGCACCATTTGCATGCACATCTTGTGGTTTTGCAGAAAACTTCATCCGCGTCTACCAAAAGATGCATGTGCATGCTTAAAACGCGTTTTCGCACAAATGCGTGCGCGGGTGCTAAAAAGAGCAGCATCGGCATAATTAGCACGTCGTTTGGTAGAAATCCACGAGCGCGTTCTGCAAAAAGCACCATTTGCATGCACATCTTGTGGTTTTGCAGAAAACTTCATCCGCGTCTACCAAAAGATGCATGTGCATGCTTAAAACGCGTTTTCGCACAAATGCGTGCGCGGGTGCTAAAAAGAGCAGCATCGGCATGCTTAGCACGTCGTTTGGTAGAAATCCACGTGCGCGTTCTGCCAAAAGCACCATTTGCATGCACATCTTGTGGTTTTGCAGAAAACTTCATCCGCGTCTACCAAAAGATGCATGTGCATGCTTAAAACGCGTTTTCGCACAAATGCGTGCGCGGGTGCTAAAAAGAGCAGCATCGGCATGCTTAGCACGTCGTTTGGTAGAAATCTACGTGCGCGTTCTGCCAAAAGCACCATTTGCATGCACATCTTGTGGTTTTGCAGAAAACTTCATCCGCGTCTACCAAAAGATGCATGTGCATGCTGAAAACGCGTTTTCGCACAAATGCGTGCGCGGGTGCTAAAAAGAGCAGCATCGGCATGCTTAGCACGTCGTTTGGTAGAAATCCACGTGCGCGTTCTGCCAAAAGCACCATTTGCATGCACATCTTGTGGTTTTGCAGAAAACTTCATCCGCGTCTACCAAAAGATGCATGTTCATGCTTAAAACGCGTTTTCGCACAAATCCGTGCGCGGGTGCTAAAAAGAGCAGCATCGGCATGCTTAGCACGTCGTTTGGTAGAAATCCACGTGCGCGTTCTGGGAAAAGCACCATTTGCATGCACATCTTGTGGTTTTGCAGAAAACTTCATCCGCGTCTACCAAAAGATGCATGTGCATGCTTAAAACGCGTTTTCGCACAAATCCGTGCGCGGGTGCTAAAAAGAGCAGCATCGGCATGCTTAGCACGTCGTTTGGTAGAAATCCACGTGCGCGTTCTGCAAAAAGCACCATTTGCATGCACATCTTGTGGTTTTGCAGAAAACTTCATCCGCGTCTACCAAAAGATGCATGTGCATGCTTAAAACGCGTTTTCGCACAAATGCGTGCGCGGGTGCTAAAAAGAGCAGCATCGGCATGCTTAGCACGTTGTTTGGTAGAAATCCACGTGCACGTTCTGCAAAAAGCACCATTTGCATGCACATCTTGTGGTTTTGCAGAAAACTTCATCCGCGTCTACCAAAAGATGCGTGTGCATGCTTAAAACGCGTTTTCGCACAAATGCGTGCGCGGGTGCTAAAAGAGCAGCATCGGCATGCTTAGCACGTCGTTTGGTAGAAATCCACGTGCGCGTTCTGCAAAAAGCACCATTTGCATGCACATCTTGTGGTTTTGCAGAAAACTTCATCCGCATCTACCAAAAGATGCATGTGCATGCTTAAAACGCGTTTTCGCACAAATGCGTGCGCGGGTGCTAAAAATAGCAGCATCGGCATGCTTAGCACGTCGTTTGGTAGAAATCCACGTGCGCGTTCTGCAAAAAGCACCATTTGCATGCACATCTTGTGGTTTTGCAGAAAACTTCATCCGCGTCTACCAAAAGATGCATGTGCATGCTTAAAACGCGTTTTCGCACAAATGCGTGCGCGGGTGCTAAAAAGAGCAGCATCGGCATGCTTAGCACGTCGTTTGGTAGAAATCTACGTGCGCGTTCTGCCAAAAGCACCATTTGCATGCACATCTTGTGGTTTTGCAGAAAACTTCATCCGCGTCTACCAAAAGATGCATGTGCATGCTTAAAACGCGTTTTCGCACAAATCCGTGCGCGGGTGCTAAAAAGAGCAGCATCGGCATGCTTAGCACGTCGTTTTGTAGAAATCCACGTGCGCGTTCTGCAAAAAGCACCATTTGCATGCACATCTTGTGGTTTTGCAGAAAACTTCATCCGCGTCTACCAAAAGATGCATGTGCATGCTTAAAACGCGTTTTCGCACAAATGCGTGCGCGGGTGCTAAAAAGAGCAGCATCGGCAAGCTTAGCACGTCGTTTGGTAGAAATCCACGTGCGCGTTCTGCAAAAAGCACCATTTGCATGCACATCTTGTGGTTTTGCAGAAAACTTCATCCGCGTCTACCAAAAGATGCATGTGCATGCTTAAAACGCGTTTTCGCACAAATGCGTGCGCGGGTGCTAAAAAGAGCAGCATCGGCATGCTTAGCACGTCGTTTGGTAGAAATCCACGTGCGCGTTCTGCCAAAAGCAGCATTTGCATGCACATCTTGTGGGTTTGCAGAAAACTTCATCCGCGTCTACCAAAAGATGCATGTGCATGCTTAAAACGCGTTTTCGCACAAATCCGTGCGCGGGTGCTAAAAAGAGCAGCATCGGCATGCTTAGCACGTCGTTTGGTAGAAATCCACGTGCGCGTTCTGCAAAAAGCACCATTTGCATGCACATCTTGTGGTTTTGCAGAAAACTTCATCAGCGTCTACCAAAAGATGCATGTGCATTCTTAAAACGCGTTTTCGCACAAATGCGTGCGCGGGTGCTAAAAAGAGCAGCATCGGCATGCTTAGCACGTCGTTTGGTAGAAATCCACGTGCGCGTTCTGCCAAAAGCACCATTTGCATGCACATCTTGTGGTTTTGCAGAAAACTTCATCCGCGTCTACCAAAAGATGCATGTGCATGCTTAAAACGCGTTTTCGCACAAATCCGTGCGCGGGTGCTAAAAAGAGCAGCATCGGCATGCTTAGCACGTCGTTTGGTAGAAATCCACGTGCGCGTTCTGCAAAAAGCACCATTTGCATGCACATCTTGGGGTTTTGCAGAAAACTTCATCCGCGTCTACCAAAAGATGCATGTGCATGCTTAAAACGCGTTTTCGCACAAATGCGTGCGCGGGTGCTAAAAAGAGCAGCATCGGCATGCTTAGCACGTCGTTTGGTAGAAATCCACGTGCGCGTTCTGCCAAAAGCACCATTTGCATGCACATCTTGTGGTTTTGCAGAAAACTTCATCCGCGTCTACCAAAAGATGCATGTGCATGCTTAAAACGCGTTTTCGCACAAATCCGTGCGCGGGTGCTAAAAAGAGCAGCATCGGCAAGCTTAGCACGTCGTTTGGTAGAAATCCACGTGCGCGTTCTGCAAAAAGCACCATTTGCATGCACATCTTGTGGTTTTGCAGAAAACTTCATCCGCGTCTACCAAAAGATGCATGTGCATGCTTAAAACGCGTTTTCGCACAAATGCGTGCGCGGGTGCTAAAAAGAGGAGCATCGGCATGCTTAGCACGTCGTTTGGTAGAAATCCACGTGCGCGTTCTGCAAAAAGCACCATTTGCATGCACATCTTGTGGTTTTGCAGAAAACTTCATCCGCGTCTACCAAAAGATGCATGTGCATGCTTAAAACGCGTTTTCGCACAAATGCGTGCGCGGGTGCTAAAAAGAGCAGCATCGGCATGCTTAGCACGTCGTTTGGTAGAAATTCACGTGCGCGTTCTGCCAAAAGCACCATTTGCATGCACATCTTGTGGTTTTGCAGAAAACTTCATCCGCGTCTACCAAAAGATGCATGTGCATGCTTAAAACGCGTTTTCGCACAAATCCGTGCGCGGGTGCTAAAAAGAGCAGCATCGGCATGCTTAGCACGTCGTTTGGTAGAAATCCACGTGCGAGTTCTGCAAAAAGCACCATTTGCATGTACATCTTGTGGTTTTGCAGAAAACTTCATCCGCGTCTACCAAAAGATGCATGTGCATGCTTAAAACGCGTTTTCGCACAAATGCGTGCGCGGGTGCTAAAAAGAGCAGCATCGGCATGCTTAGCACGTCGTTTGGTAGAAATCCATGTGCGCGTTCTGCAAAAAGCACCATTTGCATGCACATCTTGTGGTTTTGCAGAAAATTTCATCCGCGTCTACCAAAAGATGCGTGTGCATGCTTAAAACGCGTTTTCGCACAAATGCTTGCGCGGGTGCTAAAAAGAGCAGCATCGGCATGCTTAGCACGTCGTTTGGTAGAAATCCACGTGCGCGTTCTGCCAAAAGCACCATTTGCATGCACATCTTGTGGTTTTGCAGAAAACTTCATCCGCGTCTACCAAAAGATGCATGTGCATGCTTAAAACGCGTTTTCGCACAAATGCGTGCGCGGGTGCTAAAAAGAGCAGCATCGGCATGCTTAGCACGTCGTTTGGTAGAAATCCACGAGCGCGTTCTGCAAAAAGCACCATTTGCATGCACATCTTGTGGTTTTGAAGAAAACTTCATCCGCGTCTACCAAAAGATGCATGTGCATGCTTAAAATGCGTTTTCGCACAAATGCGTGCGCGGGTGCTAAAAAGAGCAGCATCGGCATGCTTAGCCCGTCGTTTGTAGAAATCCACGTGCGCGTTCTGCAAAAAGCACCATTTGCATGCACATCTTGTGGTTTTGCAGAAAACTTCATCCGCGTCTACCAAAAGATGCATGTGCATGCTTAAAACGCGTTTTCGCACAAATGCGTGCGCGGGTGCTAAAAAGAGCAGCATCGGCATGCTTAGCACGTCGTTTGGTAGAAATCCACGAGCGCGTTCTGCAAAAAGCACCATTTGCATGCACATCTTGTGGTTTTGAAGAAAACTTCATCCGCGTCTACCAAAAGATGCATGTGCATGCTTAAAATGCGTTTTCGCACAAATGCGTGCGCGGGTGCTAAAAAGAGCAGCATCGGCATGCTTAGCCCGTCGTTTGGTAGAAATCCACGTGCGCGTTCTGCAAAAAGCACCATTTGCATGCACATCTTGTGGTTTTGCAGAAAACTTCATCCGCGTCTACCAAAAGATGCATGTGCATGCTTAAAACGCGTTTTCGCACAAATGCGTGCGCGGGTGCTAAAAAGAGCAGCATCGGCATGCTTAGCACGTCGTTTGGTAGAAATCCACGTGCGCGTTCTGCCAAAAGCACCATATGCATGCACATTTTGTGGTTTTGCAGAAAACTTCATCCGCGTCTACCAAAAGATGCATGTGCATGCTTAAAACGCGTTTTCGCACAAATCCGTGCGCGGGTGCTAAAAAGAGCAGCATCGGCATGCTTAGCACGTCGTTTTGTAGAAATCCACGTGCGCGTTCTGCAAAAAGCACCATTTGCATGCACATCTTGTGGTTTTGCAGAAAACTTCATCCGCGTCTACCAAAAGATGCATGTGCATGCTTAAAACGCGTTTTCGCACAAATGCGTGCGCGGGTGCTAAAAAGAGCAGCATCGGCATGCTTAGCACGTCGTTTGGTAGAAATCCACGTGCGCGTTCTGCCAAAAGCACCATTTGCATGCACATCTTGTGGTTTTGCAGAAAACTTCATCCGCGTCTACCAAAAGATGCATGTGCATGCTTAAAACGCGTTTTCGCACAAATCTGTGCGCGGGTGCTAAAAAGAGCAGCATCGGCAAGCTTAGCACGTCGTTTGGTAGAAATCCACGTGCGCGTTCTGCAAAAAGCACCATTTGCATGCACATCTTGTGGTTTTGCAGAAAACTTCATCCGCGTCTACCAAAAGATGCATGTGCATGCTTAAAACGTGTTTTCGCACAAATGCGTGCGCGGGCGCTAAAAAGAGCAGCATCGGCATGCTTAGCACGTCGTTTGGTAGAAATCCACGTGCGCGTTCTGCAAAAAGCACCATTTGCATGCACATCTTGTGGTTTTGCAGAAAATTTCATCCGCGTCTACCAAAAGATGCATGTGCATGCTTAAAACGCGTTTTCGCACAAATGCGTGCGCGGGTGCTAAAAAGAGCAGCATCGGCATGCTTAGCACGTCGTTTGGTAGAAATCCACGTGCGCGTTCTGCCAAAAGCACCATTTGCATGCACATCTTGTGGTTTTGCAGAAAACTTCATCCGCGTCTACCAAAAGATGCATGTGCATGCTTAAAACGCGTTTTCGCACAAATGCGTGCGCGGGTGCTAAAAAGAGCAGCATCGGCATGCTTAGCACGTCGTTTGGTAGAAATCCACGTGCGCGTTCTGCCAAAAGCAGCATTTGCATGCACATCTTGTGGTTTTGCAGAAAACTTCATCCGCGTCTACCAAAGATGCATGTGCATGCTTAATACGCGTTTTCGCACAAATCCGTGCGCGGGTGCTAAAAAGAGCAGCATCGGCATGCTTAGCACGTCGTTTGGTAGAAATCCACGTGCGCGTTCTGCAAAAAGCACCATTTGCATGCACATCTTGTGGTTTTGCAGAAAACTTCATCCGCGTCTACCAAAAGATGCATGTGCATGCTTAAAACGCGTTTTCGCACAAATGCGTGCGCGGGTGCTAAAAAGAGCAGCATCGGCATGCTTAGCACGTCGTTTGGTAGAAATCCACGAGCGCGTTCTGCAAAAAGCACCATTTGCATGCACATCTTGTGGTTTTGCAGAAAACTTCATCCGCGTCTACCAAAAGATGCATGTGCATGCTTAAAACGCGTTTTCGCACAAATGCGTGCGCGGGTGCTAAAAAGAGCAGCATCGGCATGCTTAGCACGTCGTTTGGAAGAAATCCACGTGCGCGTTCTGCCAAAAGCACAATTTGCATGCACATCTTGTGGTTTTGCAGAAAACTTCATCTGCGTCTACCAAAAGATGCATGTGCATGCTTAAAACGCGTTTTCGCACAAATCCGTGCGCGGGTGCTAAAAAGAGCAGCATCGGCATGCTTAGCACGTCGTTTGGTAGAAATCCACGTGCGGGTTCTGCAAAAAGCACCATTTGCATGCACATCTTGTGGTTTTGCAGAAAACTTCATCCGCGTCTACCAAAAGATGCATGTGCATGCTTAAAACGCGTTTTCGCACAAATGCGTGCGCGGGTGCTAAAAAGAGCAGCATCGGCATGCTTAGCACGTCGTTTGGTAGAAATCCACGAGCGCGTTCTGCAAAAAGCACCATTTGCATGCACATCTTGTGGTTTTGCAGAAAACTTCATCCGCGTCCACCAAAAGATGCATGTGCATGCTTAAAACGCGTTTTCGCACAAATGCTTGCGCGGGTGCTAAAAAGAGCAGCATCGGCATGCTTAGCACGTCGTTTGGTAGAAATCCACGTGCGCATTCTGCCAAAAGCACCATTTGCATGCACATCTTGTGGTTTTGCAGAAAACTTCATCCGCGTCTACCAAAAGATGCCTGTGCATGCTTAAAACGCGTTTTCGCACAAATCCGTGCGCGGGTGCTAAAAAGAGCAGCATCGGCATGCTTAGCACGTCGTTTGGTAGAAATCCACGTGCGCGTTCTGCAAAAAGCAGCATTTGCATGCACATCTTGTGGTTTTGCAGAAAACTTCATCCGCGTCTACCAAAAGATGCATGTGCATGCTTAAAACGCGTTTTCGCACAAATGCGTGCGCGGGTGCTAAAAAGAGCAGCATCGGCATGCTTAGCACGTCGTTTGGTAGAAATCCACGTGCGCGTTCTGCAAAAAGCACCATTTGCATGCACATCTTGTGGTTTTCCAGAAAACTTCATCCGCGTCTACCAAAAGATGCATGTGCATGCTTAAAACGCGTTTTCGCACAAATGCGTGCGCGGGTGCTAAAAAGAGCAGCATCGGCATGCTTAGCACGTCGTTTGGTAGAAATCCACGTGCGCGTTCTGCAAAAAGCACCATTTGCATGCACATCTTGTGGTTTTGCAGAAAACTTCATCCGCGTCTACCAAAAGATGCATGTGCATGCTTAAAACGCGTTTTCGCACAAATGCGTGCGCGGGTGCTAAAAATAGCAGCATCGGCATGCTTAGCACGTCGTTTGGTAGAAATCCACGTGCGCGTTCTGCAAAAAGCACCATTTGCATGCACATCTTGTGGTTTTGCAGAAAACTTCATCCGCGTCTACCAAAAGATGCATGTGCATGCTTAAAACGCGTTTTCGCACAAATGCGTGCGCGGGTGCTAAAAAGAGCAGCATCGGCATGCTTAGCACGTCGTTTGGTAGAAATCTACGTGCGCGTTCTGCCAAAAGCACCATTTGCATGCACATCTTGTGGTTTTGCAGAAAACTTCATCCGCGTCTACCAAAAGATGCATGTGCATGCTTAAAACGTGTTTTCGCACAAATCCGGGCGCGGGTGCTAAAAAGAGCAGCATCGGCAAGCTTAGCACGTCGTTTGGTAGAAATCCACGTGCGCGTTCTGCAAAAAGCACCATTTGCATGCACATCTTGTGGTTTTGCAGAAAACTTCATCCGCGTCTACCAAAAGATGCATGTGCATGCTTAAAACGCGTTTTCGCACAAATGCGTGCGCGGGTGCTAAAAAGAGCAGCATCGGCATGCTTAGCACGTCGTTTGGTAGAAATCCACGTGCGCGTTCTGCCAAAAGCACCATTTGCATGCACATCTTGTGGTTTTGCAGAAAACTTCATCCGCGTCTACCAAAAGATGCATGTGCATGCTTAAAACGCGTTTTCGCACAAATGCGTGCGCGGGTGCTAAAAAGAGCAGCATCGGCATGCTTAGCACGTCGTTTGGTAGAAATCCACGTGCGCGTTCTGCAAAAAGCACCATTTGCATGCACATCTTGTGGTTTTGCAGAAAACTTCATCCGCGTCTACCAAAAGATGCATGTGCATGCTTAAAACGCGTTTTCGCACAAATGCGTGCGCGGGTGCTAAAAAGAGCAGCATCGGCATGCTTAGCACGTCGTTTGGTAGAAATCCACGAGCGCGTTCTGCAAAAAGCACCATTTGCATGCACATCTTGTGGTTTTGCAGAAAACTTCATCCGCGTCTACCAAAAGATGCATGTGCATGCTTAAAACGCGTTTTCGCACAAATGCGTGCGCGGGTGCTAAAAAGAGCAGCATCGGCATGCTTAGCACGTCGTTTGGTAGAAATCCACATGCGCGTTCTGCCAAAAGCACCATTTGCATGCACATCTTGTGGTTTTGCAGAAAACTTCATCCGCGTCTACCAAAAGATGCATGTGCATGCTTAAAACGCGTTTTCGCACAAATCCGTGCGCGGGTGCTAAAAACAGCAGCATCGGCATGCTTAGCACGTCGTTTGGTAGAAATCCACGTGCGCGTTCTGCAAAAAGCACCATTTGCATGTACATCTTGTGGTTTTGCAGAAAACTTCATCCGCGTCTACCAAAAGATGCATGTGCATGCTTAAAACGCGTTTTCGCACAAATGCGTGCGCGGGTGCTAAAAAGAGCAGCATCGGCATGCTTAGCACGTCGTTTGGTAGAAATCCACGTGCGCGTTCTGCCAAAAGCACCATTTGCATGCACATCTTGTGGTTTTGCAGAAAACTTCATCCGCGTCTACCAAAAGATGCATGTGCATGCTTAAAACGCGTTTTCGCACAAATCCGTGCGCGGGTGCTAAAAAGAGCAGCATCGGCAAGCTTAGCACTTCGTTTGGTAGAAATCCACGTGCGCGTTCTGCAAAAAGCACCATTTGCATGCACATCTTGTGGTTTTGCAGAAAACTTCATCCGCGTCTACCAAAAGATGCATGTGCATGCTTAAAACGCATTTTCGCACAAATGCGTGCGCGGGTGCTAAAAAGAGCAGCATCGGCATGCTTAGCACGTCGTTTGGTAGAAATCCACGTGCGCGTTCTGCAAAAAGCACCATTTGCATGCACATCTTGTGGTTTTGCAGAAAACTTCATCCGCGTCTACCAAAAGATGCATGTGCATGCTTAAAACGCGTTTTCGCACAAATGCGTGCGCGGGTGCTAAAAAGAGCAGCATCGGCATGCTTAGCACGTCGTTTGGTAGAAATCCACGTGCGCGTTCTGCCAAAAGCACCATTTGCATGCACATCTTGTGGTTTTGCAGAAAACTTCATCCGCGTCTACCAAAAGATGCATGTGCATGCTTAAAACGCGTTTTTGCACAAATCCGTGCGCGGGTGCTAAAAAGAGCAGCATCGGCATGCTTAGCACGTCGTTTGGTAGAAATCCGCGTGCGCGTTCTGCAAAAAGCACCATTTGCATGCACATCTTGTGGTTTTGCAGAAAACTTCATCCGCGTCTACCAAAAGATGCATGTGCATGCTTAAAACGCGTTCTCGCACAAATGCGTGCGCGGGTGCTAAAAAGAGCAGCATCGGCATGCTTAGCACGTCGTTGGGTAGAAATCCACGAGCGCGTTCTGCAAAAAGCACCATTTGCATGCACATCTTGTGGTTTTGCAGAAAACTTCATCCGCGTCTACCAAATATGCATGTGCATGCTTCAAACGCGTTTTCGCACAAATGCGTGCGCGGGTGCTAAAAAGAGCAGCATCGGCATGCTTAGCACGTCGTTTGGTAGAAATCCACGTGCGCGTTCTGCAAAAAGCACCATTTGCATGCACATCTTGTGGTTTTGCAGAAAACTTCATCCGCGTCTACCAAAAGATGCATGTGCATGCTTAAAACGCGTTTTCGCACAAATGCGTGCGCAGGTGCTAAAAAGAGCAGCATCGGCATGCTTAGCACGTCGTTTGGTAGAAATCCACGTGCGCGTTCTGCCAAAAGCACCATTTGCATGCACATCTTGTGGTTTTGCAGAAAACTTCATCCGCGTCTACCAAAAGATGCATGTGCATGCTTAAAACGCGTTTTCGCACAAATCCGTGCGCGGGTGCTAAAAAGAGCAGCATCGGCAAGCTTAGCACATCGTTTGGTAGAAATCCACGTGCGCGTTCTGCAAAAAGCACCATTTGCATGCACATCTTGTGGTTTTGCAGAAAACTTCATCCGCGTCTACCAAAAGATGCATGTGCATGCTTAAAACGCGTTTTCGCACAAATGCGTGCGCGGGTGCTAAAAAGAGCAGCATCGGCATGCTTAGCACGTCGTTTGGTAGAAATCCACGTGCGCGTTCTGCCAAAAGCACCATTTGCATGCACATCTTGTGGTTTTGCAGAAAACTTCATCCGCGTCTACCAAAAGATGCATGTGCATGCTTAAAACGCGTTTTCGCACAAATCCGTGCGCGGGTGCTAAAAAGAGCAGCATCGGCAAGCTTAGCACGTCGTTTGGTAGAAATCCACGTGCGCGTTCTGCAAAAAGCACCATTTGCATGCACATCTTGTGGTTTTGCAGAAAACTTCATCCGCGTCTACCAAAAGATGCATGTGCATGCTTAAAACGCGTTTTCGCACAAATGCGTGCGCGGGCGCTAAAAAGAGCAGCATCGGCATGCTTAGCACGTCGTTTGGTAGAAATCCACGTGCGCGTTCTGCAAAAAGCACCATTTGCATGCACATCTTGTGGTTTTGCAGAAAATTTCATCCGCGTCTACCAAAAGATGCATGTGCATGCTTAAAACGCGTTTTCGCACAAATGCGTGCGCGGGTGCTAAAAAGAGCAGCATCGGCATGCTTAGCACGTCGTTTGGTAGAAATCCACGTGCGCGTTCTGCCAAAAGCACCATTTGCATGCACATCTTGTGGTTTTGCAGAAAACTTCATCCGCGTCTACCAAAAGATGCATGTGCATGCTTAAAACGCGTTTTCGCACAAATGCGTGCGCGGGTGCTAAAAAGAGCAGCATCGGCATGCTTAGCACGTCGTTTGGTAGAAATCCACGTGCGCGTTCTGCCAAAAGCAGCATTTGCATGCACATCTTGTGGTTTTGCAGAAAACTTCATCCGCGTCTACCAAAGATGCATGTGCATGCTTAATACGCGTTTTCGCACAAATCCGTGCGCGGGTGCTAAAAAGAGCAGCATCGGCATGCTTAGCACGTCGTTTGGTAGAAATCCACGTGCGCGTTCTGCAAAAAGCACCATTTGCATGCACATCTTGTGGTTTTGCAGAAAACTTCATCCGCGTCTACCAAAAGATGCATGTGCATGCTTAAAACGCGTTTTCGCACAAATGCGTGCGCGGGTGCTAAAAAGAGCAGCATCGGCATGCTTAGCACGTCGTTTGGTAGAAATCCACGAGCGCGTTCTGCAAAAAGCACCATTTGCATGCACATCTTGTGGTTTTGCAGAAAACTTCATCCGCGTCTACCAAAAGATGCATGTGCATGCTTAAAACGCGTTTTCGCACAAATGCATGCGCGGGTGCTAAAAAGAGCAGCATCGGCATGCTTAGCACGTCGTTTGGAAGAAATCCACGTGCGCGTTCTGCCAAAAGCACAATTTGCATGCACATCTTGTGGTTTTGCAGAAAACTTCATCTGCGTCTACCAAAAGATGCATGTGCATGCTTAAAACGCGTTTTCGCACAAATCCGTGCGCGGGTGCTAAAAAGAGCAGCATCGGCATGCTTAGCACGTCGTTTGGTAGAAATCCACGTGCGGGTTCTGCAAAAAGCACCATTTGCATGCACATCTTGTGGTTTTGCAGAAAACTTCATCCGCGTCTACCAAAAGATGCATGTGCATGCTTAAAACGCGTTTTCGCACAAATGCGTGCGCGGGTGCTAAAAAGAGCAGCATCGGCATGCTTAGCACGTCGTTTGGTAGAAATCCACGAGCGCGTTCTGCAAAAAGCACCATTTGCATGCACATCTTGTGGTTTTGCAGAAAACTTCATCCGCGTCCACCAAAAGATGCATGTGCATGCTTAAAACGCGTTTTCGCACAAATGCTTGCGCGGGTGCTAAAAAGAGCAGCATCGGCATGCTTAGCACGTCGTTTGGTAGAAATCCACGTGCGCGTTCTGCCAAAAGCACCATTTGCATGCACATCTTGTGGTTTTGCAGAAAACTTCATCCGCGTCTACCAAAAGATGCATGTGCATGCTTAAAACGCGTTTTCGCACAAATCCGTGCGCGGGTGCTAAAAAGAGCAGCATCGGCATGCTTAGCACGTCGTTTGGTAGAAATCCACGTGCGCGTTCTGCAAAAAGCACCATTTGCATGCACATCTTGTGGTTTTGCAGAAAACTTCATCCGCGTCTACCAAAAGATGCATGTGCATGCTTAAAACGCGTTTTCGCACAAATGCGTGCGCGGGTGCTAAAAAGAGCAGCATCGGCATGCTTAGCACGTCGTTTGGTAGAAATTCACGTGCGCGTTCTGCAAAAAGCACCATTTGCATGCACATCTTGTGGTTTTCCAGAAAACTTCATCCGCGTCTACCAAAAGATGCATGTGCATGCTTAAAACGCGTTTTCGCACAAATGCGTGCGCGGGTGCTAAAAAGAGCAGCATCGGCATGCTTAGCACGTCGTTTGGTAGAAATCCACGTGCGCGTTCTGCAAAAAGCACCATTTGCATGCACATCTTGTGGTTTTGCAGAAAACTTCATCCGCGTCTACCAAAAGATGCATGTGCATGCTTAAAACGCGTTTTCGCACAAATGCGTGCGCGGGTGCTAAAAATAGCAGCATCGGCATGCTTAGCACGTCGTTTGGTAGAAATCCACGTGCGCGTTCTGCAAAAAGCACCATTTGCATGCACATCTTGTGGTTTTGCAGAAAACTTCATCCGCGTCTACCAAAAGATGCATGTGCATGCTTAAAACGCGTTTTCGCACAAATGCGTGCGCGGGTGCTAAAAAGAGCAGCATCGGCATGCTTAGCACGTCGTTTGGTAGAAATCTACGTGCGCGTTCTGCCAAAAGCACCATTTGCATGCACATCTTGTGGTTTTGCAGAAAACTTCATCCGCGTCTACCAAAAGATGCATGTGCATGCTTAAAACGTGTTTTCGCACAAATCCGGGCGCGGGTGCTAAAAAGAGCAGCATCGGCAAGCTTAGCACGTCGTTTGGTAGAAATCCACGTGCGCGTTCTGCAAAAAGCACCATTTGCATGCACATCTTGTGGTTTTGCAGAAAACTTCATCCGCGTCTACCAAAAGATGCATGTGCATGCTTAAAACGCGTTTTCGCACAAATGCGTGCGCGGGTGCTAAAAAGAGCAGCATCGGCATGCTTAGCACGTCGTTTGGTAGAAATCCACGTGCGCGTTCTGCCAAAAGCACCATTTGCATGCACATCTTGTGGTTTTGCAGAAAACTTCATCCGCGTCTACCAAAAGATGCATGTGCATGCTTAAAACGCGTTTTCGCACAAATGCGTGCGCGGGTGCTAAAAAGAGCAGCATCGGCATGCTTAGCACGTCGTTTGGTAGAAATCCACGTGCGCGTTCTGCAAAAAGCACCATTTGCATGCACATCTTGTGGTTTTGCAGAAAACTTCATCCGCGTCTACCAAAAGATGCATGTGCATGCTTAAAACGCGTTTTCGCACAAATGCGTGCGCGGGTGCTAAAAAGAGCAGCATCGGCATGCTTAGCACGTCGTTTGGTAGAAATCCACGAGCGCGTTCTGCAAAAAGCACCATTTGCATGCACATCTTGTGGTTTTGCAGAAAACTTCATCCGCGTCTACCAAAAGATGCATGTGCATGCTTAAAACGCGTTTTCGCACAAATGCGTGCGCGGGTGCTAAAAAGAGCAGCATCGGCATGCTTAGCACGTCGTTTGGTAGAAATCCACATGCGCGTTCTGCCAAAAGCACCATTTGCATGCACATCTTGTGGTTTTGCAGAAAACTTCATCCGCGTCTACCAAAAGATGCATGTGCATGCTTAAAACGCGTTTTCGCACAAATCCGTGCGCGGGTGCTAAAAACAGCAGCATCGGCATGCTTAGCACGTCGTTTGGTAGAAATCCACGTGCGCGTTCTGCAAAAAGCACCATTTGCATGTACATCTTGTGGTTTTGCAGAAAACTTCATCCGCGTCTACCAAAAGATGCATGTGCATGCTTAAAACGCGTTTTCGCACAAATGCGTGCGCGGGTGCTAAAAAGAGCAGCATCGGCATGCTTAGCACGTCGTTTGGTAGAAATCCACGTGCGCGTTCTGCCAAAAGCACCATTTGCATGCACATCTTGTGGTTTTGCAGAAAACTTCATCCGCGTCTACCAAAAGATGCATGTGCATGCTTAAAACGCGTTTTCGCACAAATCCGTGCGCGGGTGCTAAAAAGAGCAGCATCGGCAAGCTTAGCACTTCGTTTGGTAGAAATCCACGTGCGCGTTCTGCAAAAAGCACCATTTGCATGCACATCTTGTGGTTTTGCAGAAAACTTCATCCGCGTCTACCAAAAGATGCATGTGCATGCTTAAAACGCATTTTCGCACAAATGCGTGCGCGGGTGCTAAAAAGAGCAGCATCGGCATGCTTAGCACGTCGTTTGGTAGAAATCCACGTGCGCGTTCTGCAAAAAGCACCATTTGCATGCACATCTTGTGGTTTTGCAGAAAACTTCATCCGCGTCTACCAAAAGATGCATGTGCATGCTTAAAACGCGTTTTCGCACAAATGCGTGCGCGGGTGCTAAAAAGAGCAGCATCGGCATGCTTAGCACGTCGTTTGGTAGAAATCCACGTGCGCGTTCTGCCAAAAGCACCATTTGCATGCACATCTTGTGGTTTTGCAGAAAACTTCATTCGCGTCTACCAAAAGATGCATGTGCATGCTTAAAACGCGTTTTTGCACAAATCCGTGCGCGGGTGCTAAAAAGAGCAGCATCGGCATGCTTAGCACGTCGTTTGGTAGAAATCCGCGTGCGCGTTCTGCAAAAAGCACCATTTGCATGCACATCTTGTGGTTTTGCAGAAAACTTCATCCGCGTCTACCAAAAGATGCATGTGCATGCTTAAAACGCGTTTTCGCACAAATGCGTGCGCGGGTGCTAAAAAGAGCAGCATCGGCATGCTTAGCACGTCGTTGGGTAGAAATCCACGAGCGCGTTCTGCAAAAAGCACCATTTGCATGCACATCTTGTGGTTTTGCAGAAAACTTCATCCGCGTCTACCAAATATGCATGTGCATGCTTCAAACGCGTTTTCGCACAAATGCGTGCGCGGGTGCTAAAAAGAGCAGCATCGGCATGCTTAGCACGTCGTTTGGTAGAAATCCACGTGCGCGTTCTGCAAAAAGCACCATTTGCATGCACATCTTGTGGTTTTGCAGAAAACTTCATCCGCGTCTACCAAAAGATGCATGTGCATGCTTAAAACGCGTTTTCGCACAAATGCGTGCGCAGGTGCTAAAAAGAGCAGCATCGGCATGCTTAGCACGTCGTTTGGTAGAAATCCACGTGCGCGTTCTGCCAAAAGCACCATTTGCATGCACATCTTGTGGTTTTGCAGAAAACTTCATCCGCGTCTACCAAAAGATGCATGTGCATGCTTAAAACGCGTTTTCGCACAAATCCGTGCGCGGGTGCTAAAAAGAGCAGCATCGGCAAGCTTAGCACATCGTTTGGTAGAAATCCACGTGCGCGTTCTGCAAAAAGCACCATTTGCATGCACATCTTGTGGTTTTGCAGAAAACTTCATCCGCGTCTACCAAAAGATGCATGTGCATGCTTAAAACGCGTTTTCGCACAAATGCGTGCGCGGGTGCTAAAAAGAGCAGCATCGGCATGCTTAGCACGTCGTTTGGTAGAAATCCACGTGCGCGTTCTGCAAAAAGCACCATTTGCATGCACATATTGTGGTTTTGCAGAAAACTTCATCCGCGTCTACCAAAAGATGCATGTGCATGCTTAAAACGCGTTTTCGCACAAATCCGTGCGCGGGTGCTAAAAAGAGCAGCATCGGCATGCTTAGCACGTCGTTGGTAGAAATCCACGTGCGCGTTCTGCAAAAAGCACCATTTGCATGCACATCTTGTGGTTTTGCAGAAAACTTCATCCGCGTCTACCAAAAGATGCATGTGCATGCTTAAAACGCGTTTTCGCACAAATGCGTGCGCGGGGTGCTAAAAAGAGCAGCATCGGCATGCTTAGCACGTCGTTTGCTAGAAATCCACGTGCGCGTTCTGCAAAAAGCACCATTTGCATGCACATCTTGTGGTTTTGCAGAAAACTTCATCCGCGTCTACCAAAAGATGCATGTGCATGCTTAAAACGCGTTTTCGCACAAATGCGTTCACGGGTGCTAAAAAGAGCAGCATCGGCATGCTTAGCACGTCGTTTGGTAGAAATCCACGTGCGCGTTCTGCAAAAAGCACCATTTGCATGCACATCTTGTGGTTTTGCAGAAAAACTTCATCCGCGTCTACCAAAAGATGCATGTGCATGCTTAAAACGCGTTTTCGCACAAATCCGTGCGCGGGTGCTAAAAAGAGCAGCATCGGCATGCTTAGCACGTCGTTTGGTAGAAATCCGCGTGCGCGTTCTGCAAAAAGCACCATTTGCATGCACATCTTGTGGTTTTGCAGAAAACTTCATCCGCGTCTACCAAAAGATGCATGTGCATGCTTAAAACGCGTTTTCGCACCAAATCCGTGCGCGGGTGCTAAAAAGAGCAGCATCGGCAAGCTTAGCACATCGTTTGGTAGAAATCCACGTGCGCGTTCTGCAAAAAGCACCATTTGCATGCACATCTTGTGGTTTTGCAGAAAACTTCATCCGCGTCTACCAAAAGATGCATGTGCATGCTTAAAACGCGTTTTCGCACAAATGCGTGCGCGGGTGCTAAAAAGAGCAGCATCGGCATGCTTAGCACGTCGTTTGGTAGAAATCCACGTGCGCGTTCTGCAAAAAGCACCATTTGCATGCACATATTGTGGTTTTGCAGAAAACTTCATCCGCGTCTACCAAAAGATGCATGTGCATGCTTAAAACGCGTTTTCGCACAAAATCCGTGCGCGGGTGCTAAAAAGAGCAGCATCGGCATGCTTAGCACGTCGTTTGGTAGAAATCCACGTGCGCGTTCTGCAAAAAGCACCATTTGCATGCACATCTTGTGGTTTTGCAGAAAACTTCATCCGCGTCTACCAAAAGATGCATGTGCATGCTTAAAACGCGTTTTCGCACAAATGCGTGCGCGGGTGCTAAAAAGAGCAGCATCGGCATGCTTAGCACGTCGTTTGCTAGAAATCCACGTGCGCGTTCTGCAAAAAGCACCATTTGCATGCACATCTTGTGGTTTTGCAGAAAACTTCATCGCGTCTACCAAAAGATGCATGTGCATGCTTAAAACCGCGTTTTCGCACAAATGCGTTCACGGGTGCTAAAAAGAGCAGCATCGGCATGCTTAGCACGTCGTTTGGTAGAAATCCACGTGCGCGTTCTGCAAAAAGCACCATTTGCATGCACATCTTGTGGTTTTGCAGAAAACTTCATCCGCGTCTACCAAAAGATGCATGTGCATGCTTAAAACGCGTTTTCGCACAAATCCGTGCGCGGGTGCTAAAAAGAGCAGCATCGGCATGCTTAGCACGTCGTTTGGTAGAAATCCGCGTGCGCGTTCTGCAAAAAGCACCATTTGCATGCACATCTTGTGGTTTTGCAGAAAACTTCATCCGCGTCTACCAAAAGATGCATGTGCATGCTTAAAACGCGTTTTCGCACAAATGCGTGCCAGGTGCTAAAAAGAGCAGCATCGGCATGCTTAGCACGTCGTTTGGTAGAAATCCACGTGCGCGTTCTGCCAAAAGCACCATTTGCATGCACATCTTGTGGTTTTGCAGAAAACTTCATCCGCGTCTACCAAAAGATGCATGTGCATGCTTAAAACGCGTTTTCGCACAAATCCGTGCGCGCGTGCTAAAAAGAGCAGCATCGGCAAGCTTAGCACATCGTTTGGTAGAAATCCACGTGCGCGTTCTGCAAAAAGCACCATTTGCATGCACATCTTGTGGTTTTGCAGAAAACTTCATCCGCGTCTACCAAAAGATGCATGTGCATGCTTAAAACGCGTTTTCGCACAAATGCGTGCGCGGGTGCTAAAAAGAGCAGCATCGGCATGCTTAGCACGTCGTTTGGTAGAAATCCACGTGCGCGTTCTGCAAAAAGCACCATTTGCATGCACATCTTGTGGTTTTGCAGAAAACTTCATCCGCGTCTACCAAAAGATGCATGTGCATGCTTAAAACGCGTTTTCGCACAAATCCGTGCGCGGGTGCTAAAAAGAGCAGCATCGGCATGCTTAGCACGTCGTTTGGTAGAAATCCACGTGCGCGTTCTGCAAAAAGCACCATTTGAATGCACATCTTGTGGTTTTGCAGAAAACTTCATCCGCGTCTACCAAAAGATGCATGTGCATGCTTAAAACGCGTTTTCGCACAAATGCGTGCGCGGGTGCTAAAAAGAGCAGCATCGGCATGCTTAGCACGTCGTTTGGTAGAAATCCACGTGCGCGTTCTGCAAAAAGCACCATTTGCATGCACATCTTGTGGTTTTGCAGAAAACTTCATCCGCGTCTACCAAAAGATGCATGTGCATGCTTAAAACGCGTTTTCGCACAAATGCGTGCGCGGGTGCTAAAAAGAGCAGCATCGGCATGCTTAGCACGTCGTTTGGTAGAAATCCACGTGCGCGTTCTGCAAAAAG